>NC_135499.1:171793335-171843765 GCF_052857255.1 Amblyomma americanum | reverse complement strand
AGCAGCGAGTCATATATAATTTCTGCCCCCCCTCCCCACCCCCCCTCTCGCCAGCATCCACCGCACTCAGGGAACGCCAAAACGCACAGTCACAGACCTGCACAGTCTCTAAAACGAGCTTAACACGAAAATCATCACACTTTTTTTAGCGATAAAGGCGTACCCATCTATAGCAAGTGTTTTAAACGTTCGCGGTCGAGATTTTATTAGCATTGATTTTACACTTGATGCGCGCACAGCGGCCTTAATGTAGTTACTTTTAACTCTTTTCAGATTTCCGCGAATGTCTCACTTTGTGAACTGTGCTCTGCTCCACTCCTGTCGTCCCTCGACAACTCTTCTTTGTCATTAAGGGCTGTCGAACCATCCGCATATTTTTAAACTGTGGCATTGTTATCCGGCATCTGCTGTAGCGTGTAGCAATGCAAAATGTGATGCAAGGAGGGTCCCGGCGGTTCGCATTCTCCGACAGCCTGCGTGATTTCACGATTGCTTTCATGCGCACTGCTTCCCAGCGGTCCGAGTCGCTGGGGCCAATGAGGCGAGGACGACTTTGCCGGAAATCAGGAAATTATAGCACCAGGCTGCAATAATTAATTTCATTTCATTTCATTTTATTACCTTAAAGGCCCCAAAAGAGGGGTGTTACATAAGGGGTGCTAACAATTAAAAGCACAGATTCACAATAACAGGAAAGTTTTTACATTTTCAACGAAAAGACTTGGGCAAGTGATGATGGCAACGTTGTTTGGAAGGCCGTTCCAGTCTGCGGCTGCATGAGGAAAGAAGGAATTAGAAAAGGTGACGGTGCGTGAGCGTGGACGGGCAACTTGTAGGTGGTGGCTGGTGCGGTGAGATATGCGTGCTGGGGGAAGAATATAAGGTGCGACGTGCATAGGGCTGTGGAAGAATTTGTGAAATAAAGACAGGCTGGCAATGCGACGGCGGAGCGATAAGGGTGATAATCCGGATGCTGTTTTTAAGGAGGAAACGCTGATGTCATAAGAGTACGATGAATGAATGAAGCGAGCAGCGTGATTTTGAACAGATTCGAGGGCATTGATGAGGTAAGCTTGATGAGGATTCCAAATGGGCGATGCAAATTCTAGTTTGGACCTGACGAATGATTTGTAAGCTAACAACTTGACATGTTTTGGAGCATGGTGAAGATGGCGCTTGAGGAAACCTAGCGTCTTGTTTGCTGACGATATTATGTTAGTAACATGCAAGCTCCAAGAAAGATCGCTAGAAATTGTTATGCCTAGGTACTTGTATGACTGAACTAGTTGTACGGGAACTTCTAATATTTCGTAAGAGAAAATTAGAGGATTACGGCGGCGGCTGATGGACAAAAGATTACATTTACGTGGGTTAAGTTCCATTAGCCATCGGCCTTTTCGCTGCCTCTTAAGAAGATTACACAAGGGGCTATACTGCACAGCGTGGCAGAAGTAATTACGAAACTTTACTTTAATCAATGCGAGTCAAAAGTGCGAATATAAGAGGTGGAGTTTATGTATACGAAAAGATACCGGGGGCCGTATTCTATAAGCTGTCACTTTTACAATGGCCATTTCGCGTGGCCATTTGGTCCTCCGTGATTTCCGGTAGCCTGCTGTTCACGGAGCGCAGCGATGCACCTCACCAGTGGCTGCATATCGCAGTCAATTCCAGCCAATGGTGAGGTCCGGTCGCCAACCAACCAATGGCCGGGTCGCTTTCCTCAAACGTTTGAAAGTCGCGAGTATATCTGAGTGACCATTCACGGAGGACCAAATGGCCGCGCGAAATGGTCGTTGTAAAATGTATAGCTTATAGAACACGACCCCAGGTTACTAGTCTGTGTGGTGTAGGAATAACTAGTAAATTCAATGTTACAAAGTCAGAGTCTGAAAATGCCAATGAAAAAGCTTTAATTGATTGTAACACCGTGCAAATGAGAGAAAAAAGACATTCATTTTGTGCGGTTCTTACCTCGCTACGCATATCGGAAGTTCGTTGACAGTATTGCAAGCTCAAATCGATTGCGAATAACTACGCCGAGAGAATTTTGAGAAAAGTTTAGTTTCTAAATATAAGCGACTAATTATGCAGAAAAAAAAGTCGCCATATAAAAATAGCACATCAACTGTTAACAATGCGCGTTAACAAATTACCGAAAGCAAACGAGAAGGAATTAGATCGCCAACTCGAAGCAGCAAAGCGCCCTGGCTAAAGGAAAATTAAATCAACAATCATCTACGGGTAGAACAGCCTCGAGATTACAGCTCGAGCGAACAAAAAGCACCGCTCACAGTTTCTGCTTCGTTTGAAATGCATTGCTTAACACTCTCCTCCTCTTCCTGGCAAATAAAAGTCAGCGCCAGCCAGCTATATAGCGGGCCAAGCGGTGAGAAAGCCCGCCAACCGTGTGCGGCAAGTCACAGGAAAGAACAAACCCAACCAACGGCACTGTCTAAAAGGGCCCTTTTCATCCCAGCGCAGCTCCCACCATGCACCGGCTCATTACGACCAAGCTGCAAACGCAGTAGTGGAAGAAGTGCCCGTTTCTGCTGTTGTTCGCTTCGACCCACCTGATTGCTCTGGCTCGGCCTTAATTTGGGATTCAAATAGGGCGGCGCGCCGTAAAGGACCTTGCGCCGTTGCCGGTTTTCCTTTTTGCCCGGTGAGAAGTGGAAGGACCGATAGAAGGAAAAAGAAGAAAAAGAGAGAAAGAAAGAAAAGGAAGCGCGAACAAACGAGAACGTTATAGCACCGAACGAAGTCGCCGCAGCATTGCCCGAGTGTGAGAAAGGGCCCGCGGGAAACAGACGCAAACAAAGCATATGCCTTTAATGCCTCCCAATTATGAAGAAGAGCGTAATTAAAGCAAGTGTCTTTCCTCCTCGACCAGCGTTTTCTCATTTCTCTTTTGTGCGTCGCTGTCGCCGGAGATTATAGAGAGCGCGGAGAGCTTGCGTAATCCTCGCGGGGGGCGGGGCAGGACCACTTAAAGACCGAAATCCCCGAATCAATACTCTCGACGCGTGCATGCTTGAGCTCAGGCAATAAAAACAAAGATACCTACATGCAGAGGGAAAGAGACACAGAGGGTTGACATTTAAATGAGCACGTAAAGAAGCTTAAGAGAGACCCGGCACATATTTAGTTTTAAGAGATGACAAAGCATATAATTTAGGCGGCTCGCGAGCATATCTTGAGATTGAGGAGCGAAAGTTTCAATTTTCTTTCTTTTTTTTTTCCCCTGTTCTGCTACTAGGATGCGCCGGGTGCTTACCATGTGATCTTGCGTGATCGAAGGTGCTGTTTTCCGGTTCCCTTTATCGCGGCTTGTCCCCCGTCCTGCCATCCATTTTTCATTCTTCTTGTGTTCTCACGAACTGCGCACAAATAGTTGCACGCTTCACCACCGAAGGCTTTTCGGCTCACTTTTCTTCATTAAGTTTATGGAACCAGTTTTGGAGTATTTCCTCCATCTTTGAGGCAAAAGAAAGAAATGTGGCTGCCTGTTTTCCGCGCTGCAGTATAAATGCAATGTTTTATCTTGTGAACGAGCTGTGGCGCAGATTGCAAGAACCTGCTTGACGGTCGGAGTACCCGACCGCTTATTCATGGCGCAGGCATGCTGGCTCGTACTCCCTACAGAAAAGCTGGGGCGAAGAATCCTCTGCACAGTTTCCAGCACTAGACTGCGTTTCTGCAAGGACATCATATGGTATATCTGCAGATGTTTAGCAGTTTTTTTAACAGTCGCCATTGAAACCGCTCTCAGTGACAATCAATCTATCAGCTGCGCTATCTACGAGCTTGCTCGAACGCCAGAGTAACATGCTCTTGAAGACAGCATAACCACAACGAAAAAGCGTGAAAGGGCTGCCGTTTCTTTGAACTGTGCTGCACATAATTGCTTCACAGAATTATAAAATGAAGGAAACAAGGGAACCATGAAAGTAACAAGTGCGGACTTAATATATACTCGTACTTGTTAATCATCTGATAAGAATATATGCATATCTGAAAACGTAACATGGTCAACGATAAAGTCTGCCGCGTTTGTCTTAGCCACTGTGTGGTGCTGTAAGGTCCTCTCGCTGGAATATTTCGAACGGTCCACGTCCTCACGGACTCGCAGGCGGCGTGCAGGCACTTTCTTCATAACACCCTCCCTACTTCTTCTGCCTCTCTACTAGAGCCCTTCCTCAGCCCCACTTCTCTTTCCTTCCGGCTCGTTTGGGTCCCTGGGCATGCGTCCCTGGCCCACCTCAGGCGGAGCCTTTTGTTTTCTCTGTCCAGTGGACCGGGCTTCGCATCGCTCGCCAGCATTACCCTCCACCTCACCCTTAAGGAGGCCGTCGTCTGGCGACAGTTGCAGACAGGAACCTACCTTACTCCCATGTTGTACCCCTACATCCACCCCTCCCTTGACCCACCGCGGTGGTGGTGGTGAAAAGCCTTTATTTAATGAAACAGGTGAGGCTCCTTAAAGAGCCCCACAATGGGTGGAGTCCTTATTCCGGGACCCCATTGGTCGAAGCCGCCAGCTTAGCCCTCTTGACCAAAGCCTTTTGGGACTGAAGGTCCGAACAGCCAAGCAGGGCCGCCTCCCATTCCTCTCTGGTAGGGTTGGGGTAGGGGGAGAGAGCTGAGTTGCGCTGGCAAGCCCAAACTATGTGGTGTCAGCCACCTCCCCACAGTGTTTGCACCTGCCAGTGAACGCGGGCGGTGTCCTCACTGCGGAGAACATCCCTTCCTCTGCCACATGGTCTAGCAATGCCAGGCCATTCCCTATCTTCCATCCATGGCACGCTTACATGGCACGCTTCCGCTCGTGCCGTGACGTTTTCTTTTAAGCGTTCGCAGATTTCATGACGGCTAGATACCATTTGTGCGAAAAGTTTCGGAATGTTTCCGCGATGTTCAGCTTCATGTCCGGCCTTAGGTTCGCCGCAGTTTCGGGACGATGTTCTGGCAACAGAAGCTATAAGCATGCCTTGGAGCCAAATGCTAACGGCAGGCGAATAACTAACTCCAAAGTTCACTTTGAGAAGAGCACGGACACCTCAGATCACGTGCAGGTCGCAACGGGAACCGCTTGTGATAGAAAAAGCCAAGTTCTCACCAAGGCATATTTCATTTTCTTTCCTTTTTTTCCCCATTCAGCGTCGCATGCAGGAAAAGACAGTGTTCGTGGTGCGAACGACGACCGGCTGACCCCATCGCAGTGCAGGCAGCTAACCCTGGAAGAACCCTCGGCATGCGAACATCCCACCCGTCGTGATTTACTCCGACTGTTACGGCGGCGGCATCCGACGAACGAAATATGCGGGGACACGCCAGAGCCACCGTCACCGAAGAAGAGAGTATTCAGAAAAAAAAAAAATGCAGGGAGGGCTTTCCGAAATTGGTTCCTGAAAAAGGGATTCCCCCACTTAAAAACACGTCCACTCCGAGAACATGTGCGTGCGACCATAAACAACTGGGGGAGAATAGAAAAATAAAAGCAGGAAAAGAAGAGGCAGGCCAGGGACAGCTAAGCACAGTAAAAGAGAGGGAACTGTAAGAATGAATTGCTGGTTTGGCTGAGCCTAAAATGCGATTCTCAGAGCCCTCCGCCGCCACCGCGGTTGAGCTGCTGGCCTGCATTCGGCGTATCGGGGCTTCTTCTCCCTTGAATGAAGACCCGCGGGGTGGCGGACGGGTCATCGACGAGTGAAAGAGAGCGCTGTGCCTTCGCCTGCCCTTCCCTCACTGCGGAGTCGCTCAGTGCACGCATAGAAAGAAGCAGCCTCGGAGTGGAGGGGGGGAGGTAATGCGTTGGCGCTGGCGCGAGAGCCGTCCGAAATTTTATCGGGTCGGCAGAAGCCGCTTCTCCATTACTGTCCTGGATAGAAGACGCAAACGGCCCTCGTATTTTACGCCCAAGTGAGGAGCGCGTCCAGGGTTGCCTCTCTGGTTTGCTTCATTTCTTTTTTACTTGCTTATTCTATGTTTCAGGCCGAGTGTTTTCTGTGGAACTCCTCCGTTGATATACTAGGTACACACGCGAAAGCGGCCTATGTGCCTTCATGAGGCGCCTGCGTGTACGGCGCGTTCGTGACGATGACTTCTGGGCGTTTCGTGCGCAGCCACGCGCGCTGCCTTCGAGGGATCCGCTTTCTCAGTGTAACGGGAGAAATCCCACAAGGGCAGCTGAGGACCGGGAACATGCCGCGCTTTCTGACGTAGTGAGTCTCTGGGTCTGATGGTGTAGGTTGAAGCTGGGATTCTGAGAGAGGGGAAGATGAAAAAGAAATCCAATGGTACTTTATTTTGAAAGGCAGGTCTCTGAAATTTACCAGGTGGCGTCTGGTCGGAGCTGAGATAAGGACCAAGAATCAAAAGATGGTAAACACTTCACGGCTGTCAGCTGGAGCAACTGCTGGTCGTCGGTTTCATTTGGCGTAGTGCCGGAAGAATCAAAATATGCGAATTTGCAGGTAAAGGAGGAGCTTTACGTACATCGTGTACACAGAGCTTGTTCAGAACTAGCATGGGACTATTTAGGTGTACGCTGTTTAGTTGAGAAAATGTTCCCCGTCCCCTGTATCGTACCTATAGGTTTGTCGCAGCATCATCAGACTGACTACGTCCACTTCAGGACAAAGGCTCCTTCCAAACCTCTTCAATTAACCCCTTTCTGTGTCAGCTGCGGCCACCTTATCCCCGCAAACTTCTTAATCTCATCCGGCCCCCTAACCTTCTGGCCCTTCTGCTACGCTTGCCTACTCTTGTAATCCTTGGTTATGTCGCCGCGTCCCTCATAGCCTGAGTCGCTTTGGGACGTTAAACCCCATAAACCATAAACCGTTATGTTGCCTTCGCATTACATGCCCTGCCCAAGCCCATTTCTTCCTCTTTATTTCGACTAGGACGTCATTACCCCATGTTTGTTCCCTGACCCACTCTGTCCGCTGTGTCTTAACGTTACACCTATCATTTTCCTGTCGATAGTTCGCTGCGTTGTCCTTTATTTAGGTTGGACCCTTTTCTTAAGCCTCCACGTTTCTGCCCCATAGGGGAGTACCGGTAAGATACAGCTGTTGCATACTTTCCTCGTGATGGATATTGGTAAACTGACCACCAACAAGAGCTTACAGGCCTGCCCTAAGCCAAAGGACACATGGACGCATGTTCTTTTAGTGAACCGCGCGATGTGCGCTTGCCATTGGTGGCACTCCCAAGCACGTGGTAACAGGCCGCAGCGCCTGCCACAGGTTTATTCGGTTCACTGGAAAGATGACCCAGAGCTAATGGTTCTGGCTGTGGTGCGGAGTGAACAGGAGATGGGTGTGGTATGGGCAATTTAACTTCTCCAATCTGTACATGAGCTGTGCGCGATTCAGGGATCCCGATTAATTTCAGCCATATAGTTAGTTATCATATAGACCTGAGAGCGAAATCGGCCGTCGCATGTAATCCAATGCACACACTCTCAATATTCTTGCCAACCGGAGCCTGTCACATGTTTATTTGGTTCACTGGAAAGATGACCCAGAGGTGATGTTTCTGGCTGTGGTGCGGAGTGAACAGGAGATGGGTGTGGTATGGGCAGTTTAACGTCTCCAATCTGTACATGAGCTGTGCGCGATTCAGGGATCCCGATTAATTTCAGTCATATAGCTAGTTATCACATCGACCTGAGAGCGAAATCGGCCGTCGCGTGTAATCCAATGCACACAATCTCCATATTCTTGCCAACTGGAGCAGCAGGCATTCTGGTAACGCCTCCTAATCGCCAACCTTTATATACTCTCCGGGGAGAATAACGGGCGTACATTATAATCCAGCAACAGCTATCTTCTTCAAATGCCGTGATATTAAGCGCTACCATGAAGGCCGCTATAAACTGTATTTCTGCATTTTTTCAATTCCAAGGAGCTCAGAAGTGTGAAAATACTTTTTTTCAAACAGATTTCAACGCCTATTGAAGCATTTATTTGTTGATTTGTGTCGCTTTTTGCGCAAGCATTCTTGGGTAGTACCATGATGGCGTCGCAAAGGGTTATCACAACCTCTTCTCCGCGCCTTGTCGCTCTGATTAAACAAGCAGAAAAAAATTTGGTTACATGTTTTCTTCCTTGCAACGACGCGTTAGACGTTAATATAGAAATCATCACATGCTATTTGCTTATGACCGATTCATAGTTAATAATTGAATTTATGCTCTCAAGCTGTGTCGGTTTCCGTTTCAACGGCTGAATGATGGCTGTGCCGTTGAAGTTGAATACAGGTCACGTGAGGAATAAAAAAGTTTTAAATAATCGCTGCTTCGTTGTTTCAATCCAGCACAGCCATTATCCCAGCCTGCCCCAAAAGCCGAAGTGACAACGAATGAAGAAGGAGAGATTATATCGCAGTTTCTTCATGAGGCACGTGACCTGTACTGAACTTTGACTTCACAGCCATCATTCAGATATTGAAACCGAAACGGCATGCGAAAAAAGAAAATCAATTAAAAATTATTTAGCCAGCTATAAGTGGCAAATACCACATGATCCATGTATACTAATGTCTTAAGCATCATTACGAAGAAGAAATCGCGCAACCAAAATTTGGTACCTTTATTCCGTTAACGCGCGCCTAAATCTCACAGCACATATGGGCATTTTTGAAATTCGCCTCCATCGCAAGCAGGCCGCAACGACCAGGATTCGGCCCCGCGAGCTTGTGCTGAGGAGCGGAACCTCGGGAAGAGGAACTTAACTGAAACAGGAATTCAAGTTCCTCGCCGAATGCTCGCGTGAGCGAACGCGAACTGCGTTCCAACGGATGACTGTGGCTCCGTCAGCGCCTTCGGAGAGAGGCGCGCGAAGGCGCCCAGAGACACGGCCCGCGCTCTGCCCCTCGGGGTTGCGATGGAGCTCGGGCACACTGCGTTCGAAAGGCACGCTTCTCGGAAAAGTCGATACCCCGTCCGCCGGTTCCTAGAAAAGGCGACGACGGCTGGGCTTCCACACTCGCCCGCATCTCGGATGCGTCGTCGATATCCGTCCCCGCGACGACAGAGAAATGAAGAAATTGGTCCGTGTATCGGTAAAATCTCTGAACTGCTCTCTGTACACGAAGGTGATGAGGAAGCAGTCTCTTTTTATTACGAGACGGCACAAGTCAACCTCGTGAGTGATTTTCATAGTGATGATCCCTACATATACTTGTAAACGTCACGATAACAGCGCCAAAACAAAGTGTTTTCGAGTGCGTTTTCTAGTGTCAGTACACGGTGCGATGACGTCATCCGCAGATATTTTGTGTTTCCTTGGCACTGCAGAACTCAGACAAGCGCCCCACATGCAATACGTATCGTAGAGTTACAGCGCGAAACAGACGACTGATGTGGGAAGAAAATGCAGACGAGCGAGACGACACCGACACGTAATGCTTGTTGCAGAGTAACGTGTGAACACGAGAGCGCATTCAAAGCAAGACGCTCACATTCAAAACAAAACAAAGCACACGCTCAGAGCATTTTCACAGACAAATTTGAGTTAGGCGTGCACGATTTTAAGAAGCGTGTCGAACTCTCAAGGTGCAATTCCCGTAACATTTAAACTCTAGAAAGTGTTTTTACAAGTTTCCATTCCGTTGAAGGATCTCCTAAGTTTTCTTTTTACAGAACAAGGAAGAGTGTAGAGGTAGGGGAAAAAAAAATTGGCAGCACTTTCCGTCTCGCCAACAGATTCGGCGCTCACCACGCATCTACGCGAGTGGATTTGACACGAAATTGCGTGCCGACGCCGTAGGCGCATACGCACGCTTCAAAATAACACGATACGCGCGTCTCATGCAAGATGCAGAAGGCCAGATACGTGACTGAGAAGCTTTAGCACGCTACGCATGATGCACGCGTCTGGAGATCCAAGGCGCAGCTGCTTGCATTGCGGCAGATAGCGCACAGGTCACGTATAAACGCGATGCGACCCTGCCTTCCATTTCTTGGAGTGGAATACGGCAGAAAAAACAAAGAAACTGAAAAATTGATGCGCAGACGGAAAGAAACATTGTGACCTCCGGATATGAGGCTGAGAAGCGCATGTGAGTGATCGTCGTCTTATTCTGTAAGCAACGCTCATGATCTCTTCTCGCCAAGGCGATACACCTGCGCATGCGCCCAAGTCTGCCCACCCCGCGGCCCGATAAGTCAAAGAATGAGGTTGATCAGTCATTGGATTTCTTAAAGTGTTGTTGAGAAAGGGTCGAGATTAGAACGAGGGGGACGCCAGAGTCGCGAGCATCGCCCTTTTCTTGAGCATGGGCTGAGAAGTATGAAGATCCCACGGAGCTTATACTATCGCATTTGTAACGGTCCTCCAAGCGTAATTAAAGCACTTTTATTTTCTTTATTCTGGTTATTAGGGTTGCGTTGGGGAAGTTCTGATACCTTAGCAAGCATGTTAATATGATCATTCAGTTTTTAAAAGTGGAAGAAACAGCTGCCGCCAATTTCCTCAGTGTCAAAATCTGTTAACGAAGGCTGAACAGCTCACTAAATGAAGGGGTAAGAAAGGCATAAGCACATCACTGTGTTTATGTTCTTCTTGCCCATTCTTAGGATGCTTTTCAATCTTCGACGAAGAAGTGTCAACCTGCTTAACAGCGCGTAACCTTATGCCTGCAACTGAAATCCGTCAGTTGATTATCGTAATGTTTCTTTTTTTTATCCGTATCGCAACTTCCTCACCCATCACTCACCGATTTAATGCATACTGAGGACGCGCGCAAAAAAAAAAAAACTTTAGTATTCGATTTCCCAGTGATGTCGAATATAATTTACAGTCGTTCTTACGAAGGTATCAGTCCTCCTCAACAAAACCCTAAGAACTAGAACAAAGGAAAGAAAAGTGCTTTAATTACGCTTGGAGGTCCGTGACAAGTGCGAAGGTACAAACTCCATGGGATCTTCATATGCCTCAAACCATACTCGAACAAAGGCCCGAGTTTTGTAGCGAACGCTACACTGGCCACGAACTTGCGATTTCGCTGTGGCGGTGCTCCGAGGAGGCACAGAGACAGACCTTGAGCTGTTGCCTAGCAACCGCCACAGCTGGGCGGACGCCGCGCGCTCGCCGCGTCATCTGGCATGACGTCACACCGCGCGCCTCGCCTCGCCCCGCACACTCACAGAATAATAAAAAAAAAAACCTGTGTCGACGCTGGGAATCGAACCAGGGCCTTTGACGTATGATGCGGAGACGCTACCACTCCGCCACGACGGCTGTTTTTTATCTTTATTGCACGGAAATTGCGCCGAAAGGAAAAGTCTAAGCACGCTTACGCCACAAAACACCAGGCCACCATACCCCTGCATGACCCCTCCTTCCAAAACATCAAAGGTCTGGGAGGCACACACATGTATCCGCCACGACGGCTCAAGGTTTAATCATGAATAAAGGCTCATATAGTGAATGAACGGGTTTCATATATTAACTCTTCCGATCCAGAAGTCGCCGCGCTTTCGCTACGTATATCCTGGCCTAACGGAGCTAGGCCATCAGCAATTTTTTCTCAACAGCACTTGAAGAAATCCAATGAATGCTTGGTTTCGCCACTCCATATGAAAGCCACGGTTTCCTTAAGGGAAGGAAATTATTTTAGAGAAAGAAAGAGCGAAAAGGAAGGTTGCCAGGAAGCGGACGAACACACGAAGAGAAGGCAAGATAAAGATGGCGACGGCTGCCCGAAGGAGGCCCCGCTGGACGGAAAGGGCAGCATCATCGGCGCCTACATCCTCACTGCAGTGACGGCCGTGCGGGTCCATACATCACCGATAGGCGGCGCTCACACTCCCCGGGGTGTGCTTCGTAAATCAACGGGGCCCTCGGCGTCGGGGCTGTAAACGTCGCCTTCGGTGCGCGCCGAGTTGTTCGGCGGCCGGAAGCCGCACACCTCGGCTTCCTTGTTGTGTGCGCGAGCACACGCCGCTTCCGCCGTTGACGACGCCTGTGTGTGTGCGTGTACATGAGCCTGCGGTGGCGCTGGCGGCGGAGGAACGGAGCGCCCTCTGGGGCTTCGAAGCCACCCGGGTCCCTTCCTTGACTGCAGCCGGAGTCCGGCCCCGAGGCGCTGCTCCGTGCATTAAGGGCCATTATGACCGATCTCGTTCGGTAATGGCCAACAGTCCCTGGCGCATAGTCGGACAGCGCCGCGATAGACGCTGGGGCTCAGCGCGCCAAGAACTCCCCTGCTTGTTGTTCTCCTCAGTGATAATGCGGCTGCTCCCCCCCTCCACTCTCCGTCTCATCGTCCTGTGAACGCAGATGGTCTCGCTGTTCTCTTTGCCCCTGCCTCGTGTGATGTGGGCGTGCATGCCGGCGATATATAACTTCGTGAAACAAGATCCGGAGCGCAGAGTAGGGGTGAATTATAGAAACGGAATATAACGCCAAAGCTCCGAAAAGTGTACAGTTAACTTGAAAAACAGAAAAACCAATATTCACCAATTCACAAATACTACACGCTGATTATGAAATGCACCGTTTTGAAGGACTTCGGGTTATGTTATACATGCAAAAGTTTGCGGGATACAGGCGTGCGGAAAAAGAAATTTTCGGCACAGTCACGTAAGCCAACTGCTTGAAAGGTATGAGGGAATGCGCCCCCTTCGCCAAAAGTAACCGAGCAACAGGTTTTTGCTTCTCAACCATATAACAGAGCATTTAAGCACCCCTAAAGACCGAAAGGTGTCAGAACGTGAGGACAAAGGCTCAACTTACTTTGTCCATATTCAGAGCTTAAGGGCTGCCGTAAGTGCTTCGCTACGCGGCTATGAAACCAACCGCCTTTGCCCGGTTACTTTTGGCAAATGCACAAGCTCCTTCCGCTGGTAACAACGCCGGATGAATGGGACCCTAGGTAGAGCTACAAGAAAATCGTTTCCGAGAACACTGGTCCCGTAAAATTTTGCTGCCCCTAGGAGATGTATACATGTGCGGGACAAAACATTAATAACACACGCACTCGTTTTCTTCCAATTTGCGCTCACGAAAATGACCCCGCCACGTCTAGTAATCAAAGCAACCATCGCGCGCCCAACGGCACAAACTGCTTTATAACTTATCTATCGCACCGCTGGATACCTCCCGTTAATTAAGAGAAATATGCAAACAGAAGCATAAAAAAATTGCCGTATACAAAAGGAAAAAACAACTTGTAGGACAACAACCAACCGTCTCGTCCGGAGTTAATTGCGATGCAACGTAGCAACATCCTGCCCGGAGCATATACGATCAGCCAGTTCCATTTCTGCGGGTGGTCGTAAGAATCGCGTGCAGGGCCAGGAAATGGCGCTATCTCGTATGCGCGCACTCAAAGAGGAACTGCATGAGCGAGTTTGTATACGGTTCATACATTCCTGCCCTGTGAGTTCTCCGGCGTCTTCGATCACACAGAGCGAAGCGTTGATTGCAGCCGCGCCCACGGTGTGTGAGGTTGAGACCAACTGGGCCGCAATATTCCCTCGCCCTGACCGTGGAGGCCGGACGCGGAAGCTGTAATTTGCGTCTCGCTTACGACGCCGGCCTGCCGCTGCCCATAAACGCCTCATTGCGGCTCCAGCACCGCCGCGTATGATATGTACGTCTCCACGCGGTCGACCCGTTGACGTGCGGTGAAAGACATTTTGTTCTTCATTATAGCATGCAGCACACCCGTGAGGTTGCTACGGGAGCAAGGCGGCTTCGAACTGCATACGAGCTGCAAGGAGCTGCACAAGGCGTGCATTCCTGTGGTGGGATCGAGGCAGCACCATTGACCCCAGCCTCGTGTCGCGGTTTTCATTTTTGTCCGGTTAACGAGGGCCGATGAGAGCCGGAACTGCAGGTGAACTCTTTCCAAATATTTGCCTCTATCAGAGACAAGTACACGCCCAGAGTGACCGCAGCACAGCAAAGAGAATTTATGTTTCTTCGGGAGCAGAAACATGACGCAGCTTTGATTCCGTGAATATTCGACGCTGCAAAAAGTATTTTAAAAGACAGCTTTTGTTAAATGTGCAGACGGCCACCAATAGCGGCGCTTCTATATTGTATGCACTTTGAGATGGTAGGAGATCTACCTCAACAGACTTCTCCCGGTAATTTGAACCCTCCTCCAGTCAAAAGATTCTCTGTAAAAAGCTGCGTACTGACACAAAAGCCCCTATTTAGAGGAACTATAAAATGTCCAATTTGAATCTGCAGAATTTAGAAAGCGCCTATATGATCAGTTCTCTGTACAGGAAAAAAAAATTGTTCAGCGGGTGTACAGCAATTCTCCTGAGAAGCATCTGGAAGCAGAGATTCACCTGCAGCCTCAAGATGTAACGGACTACGTGAGATTATTCTGAAGCTTGGGGAGAGGGAAAAGTTTTTCTTACTCTACCGCATGAATCGCATTGATTTTTTTTTTGTGCATTCCCGTTTCACCTTTCACAAAGACAAACCACGTTCAGAGGCTCTCCTCGCAGCAGGCATGCTATGCAGCACAGCCACTGTGGCACGACTGAGGGCCAGCAGATTGACTGGGACAGCTGCACCCTCCCACGGACGCCCTTTGCTATTTCCCGCCTAACTGAAAAATGCTTATGGGTGGAGTTAGCCACACTTCAGCCTTCGCAGATAAAGGTAGAGCCTAGCCCAAGACTGTCCCAAAATGGTCATCAAGAAAAAAGGGGGAAGAAAACATGCACCTTTGATGTCCCGCAGCAAGATTTCGTTAAACCCTTCGGTTCTGAAACAGGCTCTGTGCTGCGACGTTACTGTCTGGGACTCACCGGTGCGGCGTTGTCATCTGACTTGGCGTCAGATTTGTGAAGTAGTTTTGCTTTTTATTGCGCTAGCACTTATAGTGACCTTTTTTGTATTTAGCCGTTTTCTGCCCGTCTGTCTGTCTCAATTAATTGTGAGAGGCTGCTCGCGAAGAGCGACCTGGATCGCAACCCAACCCAAGGAACCCAAGCCCCATCGATGGCAGCACCTGCCATTGCAGGGCAGTGGCGCATCGCTTGATCGCTGCACCATTCTGCCAGGAGTGCTAGCTATAGGAAAGCTACCAGGGGTCTATGAATGGAGATAATGACCGATTCCGCATATATGGACGTTAACCCACTATCGCTATCCGAACAGCCGCCACCGTCAGCTGTGGGTTTGGTGGACGGAACCGAAGGGAAAACCTAACTGCTAGCACGCCTATAGTTAGCATTGGGCCTAACTACGCAAATCGACCATCATTTTTATTGCGGTGACCGACAAAGGCTCGCAATGTTGTGGCTGCGACGAGACTATCGCGCACTTCCTTTGTGTCTGCAGGCACTCTTCTCTGCGTGAACAAACACACGACTTACGGTGCGCGAGACAGGTTTGACAGCTGACCTTTATCAAACCGGACGGTTCTTGAACAATGCTTTTAATCTATCAGAAAGCTGGAGGCATTCAACGCATCGTTTCGCTTTTTCAGGTCATCTGGCTTGCGCGAGTTGCGGTGGTATTGCTGCTGCTGGCGTACATTCAGAAATACGCGACTCGAATATATGGTGAACACCTATGAACGCTATGCGCCATATTGGAAATACTGTGACGAATTAAGTATCTAACACAACAGAGATGCTTTAAATCTAAAGTTACATGAAATCCATGCAGGATAAATTTAAACATGAATGAAGAAACGAAAGCCATAAAACCATGAAAGAGCCACATCACAAACTTAGCACACATGATGTAAAATTGGAGAATAATGGAATGCCAAGACCACCGCCCCTACGGTGTCCTTCAAGAGTCCTCAGTGGATTTGTGAACGGCGTAGCAAACGGCCTCATGGTTGAAGGCAAGCTGTGCGGCTCAAAACGAAAGTAAACTTTGGGCAGACGCTAGTTACCCGCGGCTCACGCACAACAAGCGGCAGCCCCGACTGTTTCTCATCATGCGCTCACGCTGTATTTTTCATTTATTTTTCTTCAACCCCCCGCCTCCCCCCTCCCTCAAGCCTTTATACTCCCTGCTTTTGTGCAAGGTAACATCCGGGACCTCTCATCGATCCCTTCCTCTTCCTGGTGTGTATAAGATTAGAAACTTCAGCGTGCATTGGTGCACGGCCCTCACTCACGTATCTACGTAACACTGCAAGCTCAATCAGCTTATCCCAGGCAACCCGAGAACCGTCATGACCAGAGAAACAGGTTGCTCAAGGCACTTTCAGGTTACGACCGGCACTCGCCGTTGCGACGACGAAGTAGCGTCGTCTTCTAATGGGAAAAAAAATAGCAAGGGTGACAGCCACAAGGCCCTCAGAGCTGTCGAATGCTGCCCGAGTCTTCAGCAGGCGTGAAGGTCCTCTCCGACGGCGACAGCACCGCGTCTGCATGCAGTCGTCGCGGTGGCGTCGGCGACCTCGATTCTCGTGTGGGAGGCGACCGTGCAGCGCGCTGCTGTGCCACATACGGGGGTGCCGCAACGACCGTTCTCGTGCTCGCTACTCGGGATTCGGGTCAGCGTTCACAATGGCTGCCGCCGCTGACCTGGAGACGCACTGCCACGTGACTCACGCGCAGAACCGGTTGATGCCTGCCCGCCGCGCGCCCTGCCTTTGCGACCTGTGCACTGTTCGTGTGTGTAAGTAAGCGCCGAGGTCGTCGCTGCCTCTGCCTACTGTCTGAACTGCGCAGCGCAGGCGGTTTGCGCTGCAAACTAGCAGATAATGGACGGCCGGGTTTTGCAAACATTCGTATGGCAGTGGGGGTAGATGGCCATGAGAGATAAGACAACCCAGGCGCCGATCATAGTCGAAGTTACACTCACGCCCGACTTTCCATTGTTGATGCAGTAGAAGCAACGATTGCTAGCAGATAGCTTATACGGGAAGTACGTTAGTGGTTGGCTTGCAAGCGCGGTAAGAACAGCACGTCTGTGGAAAACAAGGGCACGTTCAGCAGCGAAAGGCCTGGATACCACCATCTATGAGCCAAGATTGGCGCTAAGCCTTTAGCGTAGTGCATTTAATATTCACATGTCTGCTTTCAACGACGAGATAGACAAACTTCTTGAATTTCGCCTCCATTTAAATACGAAACCAAAAAATATCTACGTGCCACGCGATATGAGTGATTATTGAACACCGTGTGGTTGGAATTCCGGAACCTTCCGCTAAGGTGACTCTTCTTTTCTCCAGACACACCCTCATAGCCCCTTGTGCCGATAGGCGGTGCGGGCAAGGCGCTGTTATTTTTATTTCGTTTTCCAGCCCTCTCTAATGTATGTCGCCCCCTCTTATCACCACTGCGCGGTTAAGGTGTCTAAAGCGGGTGAGCCAGAGGGCAAGACAAAGCCACGTATTCGGCCCCCATACATCCCTGTTCACATTGCTCTCAAGATAACTAAGAAGGTACCCGCGCGGGAGCCGAAAACTCTATTGGCATTCTTGTTGACCGCTGTCGGCGTCTGTGATGTTCCCTTCCACCATGCGCCGGTCCGCACAACACGCCCAGCTGGACCGCGAACAACGTGGATAATAACAGTGGTCAAGTTACTCTGACCAGAAAGAAAAGTTAGTTCCGAGGCATGCACGTCACTGCAAGAGCTGTTAGTCCATTGTACATCATATATGGAAGCGTGAAGATAAAGTCTAACAAGAACTTAATAAGATGCACACGGAATGAACTTGGGGGCTCATTTCAGTGACTCTGTATAGTACAGGCATTAGGCACTGCTGACGGTTGCAGTAAGTGGCACAAAGCAAGCTTCAACACTTGCTTTCAACCCGCTACATATTTAGCAACCCATGTGGAAAATCGCGCAAGAAGTGAAAAAGTTTTAAAAGGAATTTCAACAGCAGAGTAAAATGTGATAGTGTCCTGGCTGCTTAACTTGAGCGGGGAGGAAGGAGGAGTAGAAGATTGTAGCCAAGTGTAGCTGAGTGTACGGCATACACCCAAGAAAGGCATGCGGATTCAAGGACTGTCTCTGGAAGGGAAATTTTCGAACAAGACTTGTTTTGTGATAACTAGAAAACCCCGTACAGAGACGCCAAACATACCAGACACACCTACATCCTGACCTCTTGGACTCGGCGTCGTTCATGGAATACTAATTCAGAACGTTCCTGTCCCTTACGCCGTGAATATCTCCGCCTGCTGCAACTCTTTGTTGGGAATTCAATCACGGGGAGAGAAGCGATTGGTAACAAACCTTCATAAATTTTAAGCACTGAAACTTTAGTAGCTGTCACTGATCAACTGCAATTCTAGGTTAGAACACCCAAACCCGAAAGAGTTGGCAACAAAATGTTGAAACGAGTTTTTGGCAAAACTGAACGAACAAAAAACGTTGAAAGGTTCGTCACCTTGTTCAAAGGTGCCTAAACACCATTTTTTTTTGTAACCGCGTGTTATCTTCTTTCGAGTGTTGAGCAAGACTATTCTACAGGTCATCACGCCTAATTTGCCTACGCATAGTGAATAATTCATTATTTAATTTTTGTCTCGTGTCGTGTTAGTTCCGACAGAAGAAAGGTGGCTATGTCAAAGTTAAGTTTAGGTCACGTGAGGTTAAAAAGCTGCGATGTAATTGCTGGTTCTTCGTTTTATTCTCCACAACAATTATGTCAGCCTGCCCCAAAACCCGGTATGACAACTAATAAGCAGGCTGCTATAACATAACCGTTTTTTTGCGCGCCTCACGTGATCTAAACGAAACTTTGACAACACGAGATAAAAAAAGCTAAATAATGAATTATTTACCGGGCCTGAGCGAATTACAATTGGCGACTTATGTTTACTAACTAATATCTTGCGCGTCCTTAGAAGGAAAGAACACACAACCAAATCACTTGATGCATGTACTCATTTAACCGATCTTGAAAGGAGTGCCGAATCTAGCCGAATACTTTTACGGTTTGGTGAAGAAAAATTAATCGAATTCTCGTTGACTTAACAGGGTGAATTAACTAGAAAACAAAAAAAACTTTGCATCCTTTGAGAAACGTTGGTATAATGATCCACTCGCACGAAACTTGTGTGTAGTTTGCAAGCTTGTGTCACATTACAGGAGGACCTGCGTTATTTCTACGTTTAGTTCGCGAACACACTGGCGTGATCACCTGTTATTGCAAATTTCATGCACATGGGTGCGCTTTCGCGTTTTATTCCAAACCAGAGGCAAGCGCGCCTAACACTAGAGCGACTAATAAATAACGCATAATGATTCCATGCTGGCTCACTTATAAGGGCTTACGGGCTGATGCAATAAAGATCAAACCTTGTGACGTTTCTTCAACCGAGAATGCTATGTAAAAATCATGATGCACCAATCGATGCTTGCCAATAAAAATTTTATCAGTGGTTGTCAATGGTCACTATCGATGGCTATCGAGGGTGACGCCGACACAGAAAGAACACATGACAGAGCTCCCGTCCAAAGCCCTGCACCCTGTTACGAAAACTGGAGGGGTCACTTAAGCTCCGCCTTAAGCGTATGACGCGATAGTGTTAATGGGTTCCTTCAGTGGCCTGGGGTCCTGTTTGCGTATCACATTGCTTAGCTTCTGCCTACATGCCCATATATGAGGAATTGGTCCTTCTGTGTCTACGGTTATCGCTTGGAGTCCTTATTCCACTCCTGGCGCAGTGGTGCAGACATTAAGCGATGCGCCACTGCCCTGAGATGGCAGGTGCTGCCACTGGTGGGGCTTGTGCGACCCAAGTTGCTCTTCCCGAGACACCTCTCGCAGACAGCCATTATTTAAAAGAACTTTAAAAGAACAGCGTCCTGGTAAAGAATCATGCTTATCAACAAGAAGCCCTTCAGTGTGAGCCTCAGTCGAGGAGAACGCAGTGTACCTTATTCGCACGTAGACCCTATGGAACAATAGAGGACGCCAAGGTTTCTGTGAATATTTAATCAGTGCACCTATATATACAGCCAGCGAGGAGGCGTCGCATGCCTATGCTCATAAATAAACTGACGCCATTATGTCATGAAAGATAATTAAGTCGCGAAGACATAACGCACGACGACCCAACTTCCTCCAATAACATGCGGGCGCATTTTGAATCAAATAAAAACGCAAGGAAACGAAACGAACCGGTCACGCGAAGAAGCTCGCAGGGTGCATTACGGGCCGCAAGGTCCCAACAAAAAGGCCCATAGCGCAGGCCATTAGCCTTAATTTGTGGCGCGTGGATGCGCGATGTTTTCCGGCAGCTGCTATGCGGCCGAGGGTCGTATACGTACGCGAGGGCGCGCGGCCCGGAGCGGAAGCGTGAGCGATTAAAAGCGCCGCATACACAACGGCGTCGGCACCGCGGAGCCCCAGAGACTCATAAGGCCCGCATAAAAGACGAGGCCATTCCTGGCACCCTAATCGTCACCGCGACAACCTCGTGGCTCCCAAGTGTGCGAGATAGCGCGTGGCATAAAGAGAACTGCCTCCTCTACCACTGCCTTCTCTGGTCACGTGTCTGTGCGTGCGCAGCGCGATGGAAGAGCGTCCAGAGGAACGGCAGGGCGCAGGGAAGACTCCGGCGAGAATAGAATGTCGTGCTGTTTTGCGAGGATGGCTGGCGCGCGAGACTCGCCGGAAACGAGCCGCGTTGTGTCCACGTGCGAGGCGACTGCAGAGTCGTTAAGGCGCTTCCTATTGCGTCGCTTCGCTCCGCACGCCAGTGGGTACCACCTGTCCACCACCGCCATTACCACCACGTGTACCGGGGCCGTAATAAACCACGCCCCAGCCGCGCTGCGGGATCGCTCGATGCGCGGTCGAGGCGCAGCTGCTGTGTGGCCTCGGCAACTGCGTGGTTCATGCAGGGCTGAAGAACTCGGATTCTGTCGCAGCAGTTGCTGTACCGGGCAGGTTTAGTTGAATCTTTGTTCTTTGTACAGGGTGTAGTATAGTGGACCTATCGAGCTCGAGTGTCGAATGGAGCGTGGACTGTCGATTCGCCGTTGGTCAAAAAACACACCCTCACGTCAAACGTTAAGTAAGCTACCGCAGGTACAACTTTGTGTACCCAGATAAAAGCAAATCTACAGAAGAAACTCTTTTGTTGTTGATGCCCGACGTTCAGCTCATAAAAACTTTATGCAAAGGGTTCTAGAAAAAAGCATGCTCGTATGGAAGGACGGGTGCCTTTTGTGGCGCGCCGATCGAGGCAGGTAATGTACGGCCGTATTCTTTTAAAGATATAGCTAAGAAAAACACCGTAAGCTAGCTCTTTCTGGCGCGTATGTCCCCTGAATGTTTGTTCATTCTCTTACGTGAATGTACGATGTCATTCCCGTGGGAAACTGCGCGACTTTGCTTCCGGCTTTGCAGAAACGAACACTTCGGGCGCGGTGTCTGTGTATACCTTACTTCAAGGCTTAGATCTTGGTGATAGGCCACTTGTCCGCAGTTCGTGACGAAAACCACTGCGCGCGGAAGTTCTGGCAAGGCCGCGTGCACACGATGGCAAGACCGAAGGAGGAAAATCGCAAAGCTGTTTCGACGCGGAAGGACAGAAGCGCAAATCAAGGCGGGTCTGCACTGCGCTCCTATTTAGGCACTCGTTTCCCTCGCGTCCTATCTTTCAACAATAATGGTCAGACAAAAAAGAAAAAAGTCTAGAACTGCAGTGTGGTAAATATGAAGCTTCTACGAGCAACCGCGCAGTGCGCAGATCCGGGAGAACCGTGGAATCGGGCCTGTAATGGCCGGTCTCCCCTTGCATTACTAGCAATCGCAAAGCGATTTGGACAGCGGGCAAGCCGCAGGACGTTGGCCAAAGTATGCAGCACCCTCGGGCGTTTTAGCTAACGGCTTCCAGTTTCGTACGGCGCTTCATGCTTACAGGGCTCGTTCCCACTGCCGGTTAATGGACACGCGGTGGAGGATGGAGGTCGGTGGTTCCGCAAAAGCGCTGCAGATCCGTTGCTTCGTCTGGCTGCAAACGAACTACAGCTATAGCTATACTGGGAGTTTGGAATCGTTCCTGCGCATCTGCATAGTGGTTGGGCCTCGAAGGAAGGCTCCGCCGTTTGATGCGCCACGGTCTTTTATTTATTTCTTTATTTTTACATACTGCTGCCCCTATTGGGGCTATTGCAGGAGTGGGGTTAGCAATTCGTGTAAAAACGGCAATGTACAACGCGCGCGCGCGCGTGTGTGTGTGTGTGTGTGTGTGTGTGTGTGCGTGCGTGCGTGCGTGTGTGTGTGTGTGTGTGTGTGCGCGCACACACACACACACGCGCGCGCGCGCGCGCACGAAAAGATTACATCTAACATGTTTGAATACACAGCGTGAACAATGTGATAGGCTGTAACCAAAAAACTGAAGCAAAGCACAATGAACACAGCACAAAGAAAACATCATGTGTCGCCGATAGCTGCTAAAAATGAGTTTAATGGAAGAGACCGCGTTATTCCAGTAATTCCAGTAAAAAAGAGAGGAAGAAGATGAAAGTACGAGGAATTTTTTTTTTCTCCGAATCGCGACATGCAAGTTCCACACCCCGGCCAACATCCGTGCACGAGCGATTGGGCCGCGACATAGCACGCGGGCACAACGAATCGCGCAAGACAACGCAGTGCTGATGTTGCCCTGCCATCCTGCAGAATGCGACCGCAGATATGGAGGCCCTTGTAACTGTCTAAACCCAAAGTTAACCGGGAGGAGACTCTTCAGAAAGTGGCGCTTAAATTTGTATTTTCTGTTCACAAAATGAAGAAAGCAGCCTGTAAACTTTAATGAGCACAATTGCCGTCATTGGCTACTCCGAGAAATATTTCTAGGCTAACATTTGAACAAACTTATTACAAGTTGAATTTTTCCTACAGCTTGCACTTGTTGCCTCCTGGAAGGCTATCTGCCGATTTTATTACTTTAATGCTTACACTCAAAACACGAATATACGCCTGTATGGGAGTAAAAAGAGAGTAAGCTGCCCTCTAGCGCACTCCTTTTTACCCTTTTCTGCTTAGAGTCCTATATAGTGTCGCGAATTCGCGGCATGCCGTTTACACGACGTGTGCTCATTTCTGTTACACGGAACTCGCCAGCAAGTTTTGATGTCAACGTGTTCTCAATGTATACCCAGCGCTTTCCGGTCAAAATGTTGGGCGTCCCTTCGAGCAAGCTGTGGGAAGATAAAGGGGACAAGAATGAGCGACTTCCAGCCATCGTCCAACAACTCCTCGTCTCCCATGGTCTGGCAACCTTTGCGGGAAACATAAGAAGAAATTTGTCGGATAAAGGATTGTCTGCTGTCCCTGTAGGCCTTCGAGTTAGTTCTAGGCGGTCGAGCCTGCTTTTTACCGCAATTCAGACTGGCTACAAAAAATTTGCTGAATGCCCATTGTTTCGAATTCGCCACATGCTGATTTTTCAAATTTATGCGGCGCTAACAATTGTATTTTATTTTGGTTTTCGACTTATAATTATAAATTTAGCGAGCATAATGCGGAGGTAATTAACTTTTTCCTTCGATTATTTCATTATTTTGGCCATTAAAGGATTAATCATGCCTGCGCTTTTAAGTCTATACATAACGTTTTACGTTTGCAGATTGTTCATTTATTCCTAAAGTAAGTTTTTAATGGAATATTCTCGATCCGCAAGTATTTTCAAGTCTAGCTATATGTCTTTGAAAAACAGCTGGATTCTTGTATGTACGTATTTGCAAGATTTTGCTCCAGCCACCCTGTAACAGCCCGCAAGGGCTTGACCGATGCTTGGCTACATGGCGTTATGCGCACCAGGCCTCCGGTTCAAACCTAGCCTGGTTCATGTATGAAGAAAAAGGAACGCCGACCAAAAGGTTGTTGTTTAAAACGAAAGAGGTTTCGGCTTCCATACGAAAGCCTTGATCACTGGGCGGAAAGCCCAAAGCACAAAGCTTAAGTGCGTCGCAGTAATCGCCCCAAGCATCTTGAGTACGTAGGCGGGAGATTGCCTGCGTTGTGGTTAAGGGTATTGTCTGTAGTTTGGATTATCAGGGATTCCAGATATCGACGTGACAGCCAATTCTTTTCTCTTGCGATGACTGATGCTTCTTCCCAAGCTATATTGTGCGTCGCGGCTTCCACGTGTTCCGCGAGTGCATTAGATGCAATCTTTTTGTTCCTGACGTCGTTCTTGTGGTCCCTCAATCGCCTTTCGAAATTCCCGCTCTCGCCGATATAGCAGTAGTCGCAGTCTGCGCAAAGAATCTTATAGATGACGCCAGGAACCTTCTCTTTCTTTATCCTGTCTTTGGCGGCCACCAGCTCATGCCTCAGCTTGCACGCAGGAACGTGAGCGACGTGCACACCGTAAGTGCGCAGAACGCGAGCCAAAGACTCGCTCACGCCCGGCACATATGGGATAGCGGCTCGGGCTCGGCAAGGAGAACCAACTGGTTCTGATGGGCGTGAAGACTGTTGAAGAACAGAATCCACGAAGTGCTTGGGGTAGCCGCATTCACTCAATTCTCGGCGCACTTGGCGTAGGTCAGCAGCCCGATCTTCTGGCCTTGGGCAGATGTTTTTGGCACGTCGGACGAGGGAAGCCACGACGGAGCGTTTGTGGCAAACCGGGTGGACAGAATTAAAATGAAGATACCGGCCTGTGTGGGTTTCTTTTCTATAAACTTTGAAAGAAAGGCGGTTTCCACGGCGTTCCACATATAGCCGACCAGACGAGTTTTCGTCGGACTTTAGATTTCAAACCTAGCCTGGATGGCCCCATTTCGAAAGAGGCGAAACGCAAAAAACAATCGCGTTCTGAGGTTTCGTTGCACATTAAATAACTGACCGTTGCTATCGTTACAGTTGGTTCAATATGCATTACCAACTTGCCCACTATGCTATGCTGCGCTATGCATATACATGTCTAACTTTAAAGGGACCCAAAAAGGGGGTCTCAATAAAGGTGCGATATTTCTAGGATGATAAAAGACGTCGATTCATAATTATCCTCCAGCAAGAATTATTTTAATGCGTTTTGTGGAAGCGCAGTTATACGTAGACAAAATTTGAACTTCCGCGTCTTCGCGCCTTTCCCTCTCCTCTCGCATGACAAAACGGCGGCACTCCTCCACCGTCCCCACCCACTCGGACCATTCCCTACCTCCGCCGGCTGCAGCACGCGCGGAGTGGCCTCGGCCGCGGTAGCGCGTGACGTCTGAAAGAATTTGCCGCTGTGGACCAATGATAACCCCCAGCTGCTGACGTCATTTGCGCGACGTGACGTCGTATGCCAGGTTTTCGCGCGAAAGCCCGGCACCGCGCGTCGCCGCGAGGTGCGAAAGCGGGAATTTTAAAGAATGCAATGTGAATTTCCCGCACGCTTTTGAGGTCTCGTACGCGGCATGGACGCTCGGTGGCCTGTACTCTACATAGTGCAAGCATTTTATAGCCAAGCTCAAACACCCGTTTCTGTGGCCCTTTAACGTCTGCCGTCCACTACGACACGCCTCGGAACCGGTCGTCTTTGGCATTTGAATACTATACAATAAAATCGTTGCACAAAAAATCTCGGTCTCAGATGAGTCGAAACCAGAAAAGACCACAAGCCATGCAACGCATAGCTAAACTATGTGCGTAAGAAATTATCTTAGGCTCGCGATGTAGGCGTGAAGTTAATCAATACTAGGATAAACTGGGGTTAATTTCTGGGCTGCATGCTTTTGTTGACTTTCGCTTCGAGAGCATGGAGCCATGCATATATACGGCCCGCGCGATGACAGCAACGCACAGCGCATCTCATCCTCCATTTTGATTACGATGTTGCCCTCGTGCTACAGCCTGCTGTTCACGTCTCACTGCAGAAAAAAAAAAGTTAAAAAGTCCAAGGGTAAGCCAATACGAAAACAAGCCGATATGTGGCGAACTTACATTGTTCAGACATTTCAATGTATTGTTACCGTAGGAAGTGGTGCTGCGGTGAAAGTATGTCCGATGTCAGCCAGTTCGGGCTCAGACACACGCAGCGATAATAATGCCGCTGAAGCGAATGCCCATTTTCGCCTTTGCATTATTTTTATTATTATTGGTGGACGTTGTGTAGCTGCACATCTACATCAAGGAGAAACCAAGGAGGTTGTTCCTGACTTTAGAACCACATCCGCAGCCCTATAAACCGTCCATCACCGATGCGGTCTCCACTTTCTCTCAGCATTACATACCGCTGATCGCTGCTATATACCGCTGCATTATTAGAGATACCCGGCGCTGAATAAAGCGACTCGGTATCGCGTAAATTACTCTCCGTCCGGCGTTCTTTGTCACGCGTTCCCACTCCTTTCAGGGGCCCAACGGGGCAGCCTCTTTCTTTCACGTGAATAGGCATCCGTCCCTTCGGAAGACGACACCGGCACGCACGCTCGCACTCGATGCAAGGTGCTGAACGAATGAAAGAGCGAAGAAAGAAATATAAGGACCAACCCACGTGGTGTGTGTATGCGAGTCGCCTTTGTGGCGACAGCAGCGCGCGAGGCTCGCGGTACAAGGGAGCGCTGCCCACCGCCGCTGACGCCGAGACCGCGCTGACAGCAATAAGTGAACCGGAGTCTAAGTTACGGGCGCCCGGCACAGTTGCCCAACAGCAGCGAGTGATCCGCTTAGCGGGCGACTGCGAGCAAGGGCGGACACTGGAGGGGATTAGACGCCTGATTTAAGGACGGCCCGCAGAACACAACCACGCATGAGTCTCCGGCAGGCCACAATGGCGACACCAGAGGAGTAAGGGACGGTGGCAACGCCGTGCGGGGGGATGGGATAAGGGGTGTCGGCGCTTGGTAGACGAGGGTCGCCACGCATCAACGGCGGCTTCTCAAAGTGCTCTCGTGTGCATGTGTGTGTGTGCTCAAAGGGCGCGGTCCGCGTACATGGTTGGCGTGAACGAGAAGAACACTGGAAAAACCGGTGCCGAACGTCGGGGACGGGGAAGCATTGATTCAAGGCGGGAGGTGCGAACTCTGAGGCTAGCCTTCGGTCGGTCGGCGTGACTCCTGGACGCGCCTCTCCCGCCTCCCGGTGTAGTGAAGAGAGAGAGAAGGAGGGAAAGAGGGCGAGGCTATGCGTGTGCGTTATATACGACGAGGACCTCGAAGAATGCGCCCTCCGGAGTGTGTGCGCGCGCTGCAAACACTCGAGTGCCTCTGAGAGAAAAGGGCTTCGTCGACTGCCTGGCGCACTTGAGGGCCGCCCAGTGCGCGTTGCGACACCGAGTAGGATGGGGAGCTTCCTTTCTCCTTCTCTTTTACGCTGCGCGTATACGTGGCGTAGTGGAGAAGTGGTGGAAAGGGGGGTGTCGGCGAGTGGGTGTTTGAAAAACGGTCTGCAAACTGCCAAGCGACGAGACCGAGGGATGCTTTATAGCATTCTGCTCCCGTGTGCGGCTTCTTGAAGTTGAATACCTTGGCCGCGTGTCAGTGCGACCTCGATTGCGCAGTCGGAAATCTAAACTTTGGAGGATGCAGAGAAAACGTGAGGCTCGTTGCGATGTGTGTCACAGATGCAAGGCTGCGATTTCAGGCGGAGTTCCTGCGGTGTAGTCCAGGAAGTGTAC
The DNA here is from genome assembly GCF_052857255.1 of Amblyomma americanum. Taxonomy (NCBI): domain Eukaryota; kingdom Metazoa; phylum Arthropoda; class Arachnida; order Ixodida; family Ixodidae; genus Amblyomma; species Amblyomma americanum. The sequence goes on along the minus strand of NC_135499.1, from coordinate 171,816,236 downwards.
ACACTTCCAGATTACGCAGTACAAACCAAGCGATCTCCCTCAAAGATCCAGCCTTCTGTATTCCTCTCACGCTTCTCGAAGCTTTAGGGACATGAAGCCTGTAGATTCTCGTTGCTACGCTGCTCCGATGATAATATTTTTTTCTCTTGCTTTGACCGCCACGTCATGCACGCGCGCAGGCACGCACGCACGCTAAAACCCTCATGGGAGAAACCCCGTTTCCAATGGCAGGAAACTCAACCGTGTACAGGCAGGCAGGGCACTCAAAGGCATTAGTGACCACACCGAACTGCGCTTTCGCCTCCTCTTTCTCGAAATGAAGCCGAGCGGATAATGCACTTCCTCGAGGATCAGACCGGGCTTTCAGAGCTTTTTTTCCCCTCATTTTAATCGGCGCTCGAAATCCCAGGCGGCCTCCAACGGACCGTCGTCTCGGACACTTCTTCCACGCACTCGCTCTATAATAGATCCCCGCTGCACAACGTCCAGTAGAGTACTCCCAACCTTCGCGCCTCTCAAGAGTTGTCGCGGCTTTCGAAGAAAGAAAGTGCCGAGTGTCTCTATACCTCTCCTCGGCCCTGGAGTGGTTTTTTGTCGCAACAATCCGGCCACTTCAGGCATTAAGGAAAAAAAGAAAAGAGGTGCGTAGAGAACACAAGGCATGGGGCGCACCAGAAAGTATATATATATATATATATATATATATATATATATATATATATATATATATATATATATATATATATATATATATATATATATATATATATATATATATATATATATATAAATTGAGAACGGGCAACCCAGATTTCTTCACACTTATGACTTGTTTTTGTTTGTGTCACGCCTTCTCATATAACGCCGACATTTTTTTTTATATTTTTCTTATCTCTGTCGCTCGGCCTCCTCCACGCCCGTCGCCGTAATATTGGCGTACGCCGGCTTGCCAGGAGCGGAGGAGATCTATATAAATACCGGGCCATAAAAGCGAAGAGGCGCTCGATTTCAAGCACCCATCCCACGGTGGAAAAATAGCCGGCTCGCACACTCACGCAGAAGGGCCGAGGGGAGGGACAACGCCGCTTTCCTTCTCGTATTTCTTTTTCCCGCCGTCCCCCCACTGTTTCTAAAGTGGCGTAAACTGGCTCAAACTCGGCCGTTCTTCCCCGGGGGACTGCAATTTAACCGCTGCCGGACAGACCAGCGTCTTCCTCGCGGAAGCCGTTTTACAAAACGGCCGCGCTGGCAGTTTTGCCTGGTTGCGTTCGGACTGATTGGCTCGCGGCGAGGGAGGCGGAGAGGAGGATATAGCCGGCTCAAATGAAGTGAACGGAAGCGCTCGCTTCCTGCATCCACTGACGCGGACGTAGTTTATTGCCTGCGCAGCGAGGGAGCTCTGACTGGACCGACCAGTACTCCCCTCCGGTCATCTACGCAACTTTTCAACTTGTCCGAGGGTCGTACCAGAATTAAGCACATCGCAGGAACTTTCTACGCGTCGTTGTACCGGTTACTTATCTGTTAGTTTGCTTCCGTTCTGTAGACGACATGCAGTGGAATTAACTACGCGCAGATGGTGTATGTCGGACAACCTACAGCGCCCTGCTCGTTTGGCGATTTACACTGCATTCTCTTCCATAAACTAGCTCAGAAATCGCTTGACGGAGGACGTGTTGGCCAATTATGGATCAGAACACATCCTATTGAAGAAAAACTCGGTGCCCTCTAATCGTCGAGTGCATGGAAGGAATGGAACAACGAAGTTAACGAACTATCGCCTATTGCGAATATTAACCATAGGCTCCAGGTTTGCATACATATAGCCAGTTGTGAGTGGTCAGTGAATATTTTTCTTTCTTTTCCTTTTTCGCAATCCACACACAATCACCGCGAAACACAGCGGCAAACTCCAGGCAGCTTTGGTGCGCGGCCGGTTGCCATCCGCGATTTCGGGGAAAAAGCGCCCTTCACGATTTCTCGGAACCGACGCCATTAGGGAGGCGGTTTCTGGCTCTTGACGATAAGAATAGAACTCGACCGTATATACACACGGCGCGACACACGGCAATCAAACACGACACAACGAGAACAAAGGGAGACCGAAAGAACGCTGGAGAAAAACGCGAGGGTCTTTGAAGACTAAAAGAACGAACGAATGGGGTTCAGAAAGCGGAAGGTGGAAGAAAACAAGAAAGAGGACCGAGAAGGAGGAGCACGTGACGCTGATGCGGCAAAGAGAAAGATGTAAAGAGAAAATCCAAGCGAGTTGTTCCAGTGTTCGTTGCTTCAGCTCCTCGTGACTCCGCGGACCGAGACGCTGGTGGTAAGGCCCGTGGCTGCATACGACGAGCCCAGGCAAGCGCAGCGCTGAGCTGCTCGGTTGGTTCCTATAGCGCTCCCGAGTGAAAGGAACGTTGAGGGTAGCAGGGAGAGAGAGCACGGAGGGTCGGCGAGGAGTGGGAAGGGCGCTTCGCGGATGGTCAATGGCGCGAGGAGCGTCCGCCTCTTCTCGAATCACTGTCCGCGTCGAGTACATGCGCGCACTTCTCGCTATTCTTTTTTTTTTGTTCTTCGCGAAATCCAACGACACCTCTCCGAAGAGTGACTGCATTGAAGCTCGCGCCGAATGAAGCGCGTGCAGCGCGAGGAATCGTATATATGTGTATAGGCGGCTTGGAGCCCTTGCCTACAGACACATCCATACTCCTTCCAATCTTCCGGATTTCTCCGGAAGGCGCCACGTCTAATCCCTGCGAGAGCCGTGGCTTCTTCTTCTTCTCCTTCTTTACCCCTGACCGCGCGCAGATCCCCCAGAGACAGCAGTCCATGATGGACTCGGCGGAAGCGTCGGCGCTCTTCTGGAACGCCCATCCTCTTCCGTCCTCGCCCGCGATATCGCGGCCGGAGGAATTCCTGCCATGGCAACTGCGCGCTTGGTCGCGCAGCCTATTACGGGGTGGCGCTGTTTTTCGCCGATGCGGTGATGTTCCCTCTGTAACGGAGACGAGAATTCTGCAGAATATTGTCGAGAACTTTTTGATGAAGCCCGCGAACCGTGGTCCCGTGTGTACAGCTCAAGTCGCAGGCTAATCCTACCACAGCTCATCGTTTATAATGCATTCATAATCAGTACACTGCACGACAAAGGCGCCTCCCCCAAAGGTAATCACTTAGCTCTCTCCCTGTGTCTCCCTTGGACGTACTACTCACCATATTTTCTAATCTCATCTACCGGTATGACTCTTAGTCGCAGCTAGCCGCGTCTTCCTTTATTTAGAATTCACTCTCTGATCCTAAAAAAACTGCCATCGATTACCTTTTCTGCCACCTTTGACGGCTGACTCGCAAATGAGAGTAAGCTGTGCTATTCGGCGTGCGCGTTCTTCAAGTGGCTTCTGCCACTGCTATAAACTGTGGCGAACTTACTGGATTTTTGGCTTTGTCTTTTTAGGCCATTCCTGCATGAGCGTTATGTAATCGCATGGGGATTCAAGTGATTCCGTTCTTGTAATCTTTTTTTTAATTGGTTTTTGGGGGAAAGGAAATGGCGCAGTATCTCTCTCATATATCGTTGGACACCTGAACCGCGCCGTAAGAGAAGGGATAAAGGAGGGAGTGAAAGAAGAAAGGGAGAAAGGGGTGCCGTAGTGGAGGGCTCCGGAATAATTTCGACCACCTGGGGATCTTTAACGTGCACTGACATCTCACAGCACACGGGCGCCTTAGCGTTTTTCCTCCATCGTTCATCGATTGCGGCTTCAATATAGTGCACCCATTTTCAAGCTGAGATGAGAAGATAAACCAGGCTTATACCTTAAGACAATTCCAAACAGTGGGCATCTCATATCATGCAGAAGGAACACCTGGCAAACTTCACGGTCTGCTTTATTACGTAAATCGGCCTCGGGTAAAAGACAGAAAAAAGAAAATGTGCGAAAGAGATAGAGAGAGATAACGGCAGAGAGAGGAGATTACAAAACTCCGGCCGCAAATCCAATCTACTTTGCATGGAAGCATCGCGTAAAGAACTGAAAAGAAAAAAAGGCGAGCAAACAGAGCGGGCAGCCCCCACGCGTCCAGGGCAAGGCAAACTGACCGCTGCCGCTTTGCGGGCTGTCCAGACGGGTCGATATCGAGCGCTCGCTTGCGTCTTCATCTGGGCATTAAAGCGTCTCGCTGGCGCCGCATACACGGCTCAGGCCGGTGCATTCAAAAGAAGGAGCCGTGCAGGCTTTTCTGTACGGCTTCGGCCCCTATTCATCCGCTGAGGGCGGGCCTCTCCGCGCTCGCTTTCAGGCCTCTCTTTGTCCAGCGAGTGCGCATGCGCCGTTCTTCTCGCTCGGTCGTTCTGAAGCGGCCCCATAGAAGGGCAAGCCGTACAGGACACCGCGCATACTGTGTATGTATACGCTCAACGGACAGCGCGGGAGGCCTGCGTACAAAATACTTCATTCAGAGGTTGTATACGAAGCACGCAAGCAGGCAACGCGATGCATGTTCTGAAACGAACGCGCCGCCATCATAATATACACGATTGAAGAGCACTGGTCGAAAACTAGCTGTATACAAATTTCCTGTGTGCCTTACCGGTTGTATGCGCTTCACTACTAAGGACGTGTTCGCGCAAAAGTTCGCCCGGGGCTAGTAAAAACGAAGAAGCCGGATAGGCATTTCCCAATTAGCCCTCAACAAACTTTGTTAAGGTGGTCATATCTTTTCCGCTGTACCCTTGACGTGACCAACCACAACCTCCCATGTGCGTCGATCGCACTAATTAAATGATTCAAATGTGCGCCTGCCAAGAAGCACTTTTTCTGGTATAGTGATCCCCGTCTCGTTTTGATCGCACTTGTGAGCATACACGCGCGGATTGTACACGGACCACCTCGACAGGAAAAAAGTACAAGAGCTGCTGAGGCGTGGTTCGATAGCACGCAAGATTGGACCGTTCGATCGTGCGTTTACAATCGGGTCTTCATTGGCGATCATTCTGGATCTCATATCGGCGCGAATTGGGCACACTGCTGGCTGCACCGTGCCAACCAGGAACCGAACTTGAATGAAAAAAAAATCGCATTTAAGTTCCTTCATTCCTTTACAAGCTGGGATCTGCAGGTTTTCAGTCGATGAAACTGCCAACTGCTTTCGTTAGCTACCCCAAAGGCGCAATCCTATCTCGTCGCCGAACCGCCTATTGGCATGCTTGCAGAATCGGCATGCTTGACTGCCGTGATGTCGTATCATTTTATAAAGCTGTAGCTGTGATCTGCAACTCTACTATAAAAATAAGACGGCGACAGGCCAGGGCCAGGGTTGTATAAGGGTTATATTCCAATTCTATGTAATTTGATTATTTGCACCGCTTGCAACCGATTCAGACATGACCGTAAAGTAATCTCTGGGATCACGCAGCCAGCGAGCACCATAAGAATAGAATATTATCGGAGGAAATTAAAATATCGTTATGTTATAGCGACCCGGATGTAACCCGTGACACGTGATCGCCCATCGACAATCGTGCATGCCCACTACACCGGCGCCAAGTCTGCTTTTCATACATGAAAGAGCATTCAGCAGCTTGATTTCCAAGTTCTTGGCGTCTCGAATGTTCGCGCATCGCCGCCGACTCTTGAGAATGCAAGCCAAAGCTCCGTGCTTCCCAGAGCTCCCACCCCCCTCCCTCCTAGCCATGGATATTAGTGTTGCGTCTTGTAACAGCCATAGCTTTAACTGGATAAGTTGCAGAACCGTACAGAAGCATCGCTGGTGACGCTAATGTTTCGCACGAGCGCTCGTTTTGTACGGATATTCGCGCAGGTAGCGAATATTAGTAAAAATATGTGATTCGTATTCGATTCTGTTATATCACTATTCGATCCGTATTAGATTCGGTTTCTTGCTATACGCGATTCATATTTTATTTAGTAGCGAAGCTACATCATTCGCATTCGATTCCGTTTTGAAAAAAAGTACTATTCGCTCAGCTCTAGCATATATTTATATGTATGTATTTTGTGATAAATGAACTTCCAAACTTTCGAACAGAGCGGGGTCAATCAAAGCACGCCAGTTGCTGGATGTGCATTCTGACTAACAACAACAACAAAAAAACCCCCCCAAACTTCTCACAAAGCTCCCCAATAAGCCTGTCTATTCCTCTCCTCCTAACGCCATGACGCAACGCTTCCAAGCTCGCGCTCTCGACCATCGAGCCACCTGTGCGTCTACAGGGCGGGCGCGAAAGAGGCCTCCATTATACGACACCCCGCTCATTCGATTCAGCGCGGCCCAAACGAGCCCTCCTTCGACCCTCGACCCCTTTAGGTCCTGTACACAGAGCGGGGCGAAGGTGGGGAGGGGGAAAGGCGAGAGCATATACCTACCACTACAGACGCCATTGCGTGGAACGTGCACGGCACACGCGCACAGACACACGTAGTAGTAGAGAAGGGGCGCAAATCGAATTTAGCCGCGCAAGGAGCTAACGAAATCTATGGATCCGATGCGCGCGGCCGGGCAAACAAGGACGGGGCGGTTCCGTGCGAGGACGTTTTGGAGGAACAAAATCAAAGGAAGAGCGAGAGGGAAAGAAAGAGAATGATCAAACGAGGATGCCGGGGGGGGGGGGGGGGGGCAACGACAACACTGCCTCCCTCGCACACGAGACGACCAAATTAGCAAGACGCACGCAGCCCGCATCGCGTCCCTCGATTCGTCCGTATACTGCGGAGCGAGGGAGAATTGAGGGAGGGCAAGAAGCGCCTGAGACAATGGGCCATTCTGACAGCGGCAGATTGTCCCTTGCTGCTGCGCCGTTTCCGCCAGTAAACAGACGCCGGGATAGGATGCGAGGGCTTGAGAGGAGGAGGAGGAGGAGGAGGGATAAAGGAACGAGGAAAGGGAAGGGGGAGGAGAGGAAGGGGAAGAGAAAAAGAAGAAAGGCAAACAGGCCGTTTATCGCGAGACACGGCTCCCGTAATTCCGCGCCGCGGCAGTTACCACGCCTCCGGGACGAGAGCTCCGTCTGTCCGAGTTCCCAGCGCCCAGAGCTCACACAGGGGGTTTGGGCAGTGTTTTTTCTTTTTTTTCACATTCGAATCCTGCCGGGCTGCTGCAGGGTTGTATTCGGACTCACGTGGTAGGGTACGCGTGCACTTTAATTCGCGACTCCATTGATTTGTCTGGGTATTTATGTGCCACTTGTCTTTCTTTCTAAAGCTGCTTATTACTTTGCAGAAAAAGTCAGTTGAGTCAGTTCACTCTTTCGGCTCGAAGCCCGCTCAGCGGAACGAAGAATGCCACTATCACCACTGCCACGAGCGCAGTTTCGTTTAAATTCGCATTCATAATTGAGCCGGTCACACGTTTCATGTTCGTGCCATGTTTGTTCCTCACCACATGACGGAAGTTTTATGGTTTTCACCACCGAGACCTAAAAGCCTCCGGAAAGATCCGCAAGACACGACCACATTTCGCGCGTTCACAACTATCCCCATACGCTAGCAGCCTTTCGAATATATAATATCGAGAAATTCTGTACAAAATCATTTTCCAACGGGAAACAATTTCTCATACATTTTAAGATTTCACTATAACAACCAATATATCCGCAAATCTCCCCTCGGCAGTCTTGTATTTTTTTTTTTTGCTATTAACGTTTTTGCGACCGTCACAAAGTTCCCCTTTGGTTTTCTACGGCAGTCTTAGCTACTCGCTGCGAACGATGAAAACACTACAAAAGAGAGATTTTGCTACATATCGAAGAATGGTCGACTACCTTTAATATTTCCACAACAGTAACTTACAGTATTAAAATATTCAAAATTTTTGTCGAAAAATCCTGTGCTGAAAAAAAAAGAAATGCGGCTGGCTGCAGCTTCATCGGTGTGGGTTCTGTTCGCCAAGGTCTGCGAGTGCTTAACCGAGAGCGAAGCCAATGGGAAGCTTCCCGTCGGAGCTGGCAGCTGACATCTCGCTAATCATCTCCTTGGAGACGGGCGACCAAGGCCCGGGGATGACAAATCAGCAGTATACATACCGCCTTGGCCCGTTCCCATCTTCCGCAGGCACGCACACAGAGCGGGTACAAAGGCTGCCACCCTGCCAGTGGCTTGTCAGAGAATGGTATATCGTACTGCGTAGTACGGACTACGCGTCTCAGCATTCTGGCATTTCCGACTGCCAGAATTCTGCGGATGCCATAATGCTGTGAATGCCAGAAAGCTATAGTGTAAATGGGTACGCACCCAATTTCGGTGTTCTGGAAGAATTCGTGTCGTAAGCTGAAAGGAAATGTCTGCTTGAATTGTTCTGCGAGACCCGGCAGCGGCCCGAACAGCTCCAGAAAAATTTTAATCACTCACTCTCACCCTGTTCAGCTATAAAACTGCGCTGGATTAACAACAAGTTTTTGCCCAGGACTCTAGTTGAATGGCTTCTTTTAGAGTACCGGCATGCACGTCCCATTTAGGTTTGAAGTTTTGTTCTATAGCTCTCCAGCCGCACAGAATGCTCGGTGGTATCGTTAACGACAATATTTTAACCCTAACCTGACTGACGAGATGATTCGAGAACATTGCACATTATTTCCGTTTCTTTCGGCCCAATGGATGCGTGGGGCTTGTTCGAACATTGAAGTTCACTTTGTGGGACAGAGTACGAGGGAAGGAATACTAAACAGCTGTGTCTCACTGAAGTAGTGTGCTGCTTACCATAACATCATGTCAGTGAATAAGCTTTTTTTTTTTTCAGCATGATGTGGAACCAAGACCCAGTTCTATAAGGATGAAAACGCCGAAAGACCGCTGACCCCAAGAACTTAGCGTGAGCTACGCCTCTCAACCTCCTCACCCTCACTGCACATTTTTCGTGCCTGAAGATTCGTGCTGGTCTGTGCGCTATTCATTCTGGAAACCAGAGCAAAGCTTGGCTCGACCCCATTCCATGGCTGTAGCGCAAATGACGAGACACAGTAAGGAGCAGTGTCTCGTCAGTTGCGCAGTAGCTACGGAATACAAGAACCGTCTCGCCCACCAAGTTGAGCTTTCTTGGCTTGACAAAGAGCGGTTGTACCTTTATTGCTGTTTCTACCTGCTTCTCATTTACAAGGAACTATTTGCGGTGTGCCAGTTTTGCACCATTGACTGCAGGGACGATTAAACAGCTTGAAAAGATTACAATTCCGGACCAGGCAGGTTTTTCAGTGTCCGTACAAAGAATGGATCGGTGTCGTTCAGAAGCTAAGCAACAAAGTTTCTTACTGAGGGAGAATCGGGGCCAGCTAAGTCCATTGTCAGCTTTTTGAACAATTTGAGAGGGAATTTCTTAATGTAGGAACTTGAGATTGTCCGGAGTAACACGTCTCTGAAGGGAAGGGGAAGACGAGAGGTGATGGTACAGTGAGCTGTATTCGCGATGCGTAAAGCGAAATGCACACAGCATGCGCCTGTGCCGACAGCGACTGGTCGTGAACGAATGTGTTGTGGATGATGGCTGCATGGGGACTGCGCGCAGGACGCGCGTTTCCGACGTGGCTTCCGCACGGCGTGCGGTCGCCCGGTTGGGTCGCCGCGCTCCTGCGTTCGTCTGCGCCGTTGCAGTCGCGTTTTGTGCCAAGCAGCGAGCGCTGGCTGGGCGGTGCCGACAATGGAGCGGCTGCCAATGCCGAGGCGAAAGCGTTAACCAGCGCTGGCTGCCTCGGCAGCTTCCTTTCCGTTCACTATACACTGCGTGGTGGAAATTGAAACGACGACGGACGACAAGTGTTTTGTTTCCTTCGCGATTAATGAGGTAACATTTTAATGTCTCAAAGCGGTGGCGCATCGTGATAAATTCTCATAGTGCTTATCACGCAGCAGCCTCGAATGCCAGAAAGCGTTAGTTAAAACATATAATTATAATTGGTTTTTGGGGAAAGGAAATGACGCAGTATCTGTCTCATATATCGTTGGACACCTGAACCGCGCCGTAAGGGAAGGGATATGGGAGGGAGTGAAAGAAGAAAGGAAGAAAGAGCTGCCGTGGTGGAGGGCTCCGGCATAATTTCGACCACCCGGGAATCTTTAACGTGCACTGGCATCGCACAGCACACGGGCGACTTAGCGTTTTGCCTCCATAAAAACGCAGCCGCCGCGGTCGGGTTCGAACCCGGGAACTCCGGATCAGTAGTCGAGCGCCGTAACCACTGAGCCACCGCGGCGGGTAAAACAGAAAACGACACTAGAAGTTTCGTGAATGCGTGCCGCACGTTTTTGGTCGAGTACGCGTTGTTCACCCGACGTGAATTATTGTTCCTGTCTTATCAGCTCATGCAGGAGTGCAGATAAGTCCAGACGTGTAAGGAATAATCTTTAGGAATAAATGATATTTCTGAATTAAAGGTTTTGCTTGACGTGGGGCGGTTGTTAAACTAGCAGTCACAAAAACAGGCATTTGTTTTTTTTTCGTTCGACAGCGCTTCTTTTACGTTTAGATCATGCTCTAGAGAAGGGATTCGATTTGTCTATGATTGAGTGTTCAGGGAATTAAACGTCGTGCCTTCACAACAGCTGAATGCATCGGGCAACTAGGTCGCAAATAAAACCGTTGTGAAAACCCACTTCGAGCAGCAGCGTTTTCATTTTCTCGTAACAGCGACTGCATACTCCATGCATTCGATGCTTTGTGATGGCAGTCAGAGAGGTAATACTATAATAACGTTGATAGTAGGCGTGCTGGTGGCTGCGCAGATGCGAATAACTTAATTCTCCATATATGGGCCGCAGCGCCGGAGGTAACTGCGTTTTCGAAATTGTAAAGAGAGATTTGTATGTTACTTACGGTGGGCTATACCCTCTTCTCAGTGTATAAGGAGACTAACAGTAATAGTTGAAAGCTTAACTATTCAATATTTGTTAACCAGCCTACCGGTTAGCCCGTCTTAGCTGTATTCTGATGCGCTACAGCGCTGACAATGCTATGCAGAAAACAAAAACAAAAAAACGCTCTTCTAACTCAAGAAGCCTATTTTTACAATGTTTCAGAACATCTTAGGTGAGACATCCGGTATAGATTCATTCTCTCACTCCCGTCATTATAATTATCATCAACAATGTCCCCTCCCCATACCCTCAGCCATATCTGCAGGCAGCTCGGTAAACCTGAAAGAAAACAGGAAAGAAGCTACGTGTCTCAAATCCTGCGTAATTCTTTAGATGAAATTTCCGTATATACAGGAACGAACACTAAAAACGCTCGCAATCTTTTTTTTCAAACACAAATTAAACTCGAGCTTTTCGGAGCGCCGGGCGTTCCACTTGAAGTGACCCACGGACAGGGGAGAGCACGCTCTGCAGCCGTCACGCACCCGGACGGGAAGCCGCCTTGTCGAATGCACGCACGTGCCGACAGGGGCTCTGCGGAGTACATGCGCCGGCTTCCTCCTTCAGTGGGAGATAGGCCTTAAAATTGCAAAACAGGCTCAGAAAGGACGGGGGTTGCGGAAGGGTGGGGGGGGGGGGGGGGGGGACGCTTTGGGCGGGCAGCCATTATTATCGTAAATTTGGCCGGGTCTCCGCATCAGCAATTTGTGTAAACTTAAAACATATATATAAAAACAAAATGTATAAAAGTGCGCGGACGCGAGAATGCATAGCTAAGTAGAGAGAGAGACGCTGTTCCCGTTTCCTGTGTTTTCGTGCAATTATTCAAGTTTTTTTTCTTTATTTAGTCTCGGCACGGGTCCCCGAAACACTCTATAGCCAGCTCATTTCCGCGCTTCTTTAAATCATCCCCTATCCTTCGCTGCTCCGCGTTGCATCATTAGAAAGAAAGTCTCCCCATTGGATAGTTTTCATGAGCGACTAGAGAGGGCATCCCTATTGAAAAATGTGTACAGGTTTGAATAGGTCGACAAATAGGTCCGTGTACTGTGCGTTGTTAGTGCTCGAAAGAACCCCAGGTGGTCGAAATTATCCGCAGCCCTCCACTACGGCGTCCCTCAGACTGAGCCACTTTGGGACGTCCATCCTATAAAGCCAAACCCAATGTGCCATAATCCTATTTGCTGACCCATTCAAGCCTATATGCATTTTTCGGTAGGGGTGGAACATGTTCATGAACGCATATGTTGGGAAAAAGAAGATACAGATACAATACACCCAGACGTATGATTGGCTGGTGATTACCTGCGTTGTCCCTGCTACTTCGGGCTTGCCTCTGTGACTTCCAGCCTGTTGTTTAGCTGAGTAATTTGGTTGCGTGAACGTTTTAAGGCACCCATGCTTAAAAAAAAAAACAATCGCTGCAACCCACACGACTTTGCCGGGTTGCCATTAAAACAAAATAGTGTTTTATTTCTTTCTTCGTAGTATTTACTGACGCGTGGAATGTCGTCAGCAAGATAGCACGCAATGCAAGATGCCTGAAGGCTAATTAACAGCCGCATACGTATCTGCCAGCCCTTTTACTACATCGCCATGACGGTGGTCCTCACGAAGTTCGAGGTGAAAAATTTCCCCCAATTTTTGTCATCGAGCGCACCATTAATTCTGAACGCAGGGTTCCCGAAGCGTGGCGTACGGCACAGTGGGGTTTTGCGAAGCCGGGACACGACCCACAGCACACGGCAGCAGCCGAGTCAAGTGGGGCGCGCTTGTACGGGGAGGAGGACCTTGTATTGCACCACATTAGGTAGGGCTGACGCCCGAGGTTGCGCAGAAGCCAGTGGCAAGCAAACACACTCAAAAAAAGGTCCAAAAAAAGCCCGTCCGAAGCCATAAATATTACTAAAGAATCTGTCAGGGCCTATATATCTTATCATTAGTCTGCTTTACGAGATCCCGAAGTTCGGACATCAATAGCCGGCGTTGACGAGCTTCGATCGGGTGTGTAATAATAAGGAATAATGATAAAAATAAAAAAGAGCAAAACGAAGGCTGTGCGGGTCGGGACATGTGCGTCGGGGTGGAAAGGGAGTAGAAAGGAAGGAGGAGGGGCAACAACACTGCGACAGGAGGCACCGAGAGGTAAAAAAAAAAAAAGAGAGGCAGACAAGCAGCAGGCGGGTATAACGCGGCGCGCACGGCCACGCCTGCAGGGATCGAGTCGATGAAGGCGCGCGCAGTGTGCCCGCCTGAGCTTCTCCAGCTGTCGATGCAATAAATTCGGGGTTCGATATAGCAGCCAGGGAAGAGAGAAAGCGAAGGTGGGAAAGGGCAGCGCAGCAGCGTTCAAGCGGCTGTTGTTAGCCAGCTCATTGGTCGGTTGGCTGGAGAAGGAGCCAAGTCCGAGCACCGTGCCACCTTTCTGATACCAGTGCTTGGGTGCGAAAAAGAGAAAAGAAAGAAAGAGAGAAAGAAGGAAAGGAAGGAAAAAAAGGAAGAGAGAGAAAGCGGGAAAGAAAGGAAAAGAGAAAGAACGAAAGACATAAAGAGAGAAAGAAAGAGGAAGGAAGGAAATGAGATAGATAGAAAGAAAGAAAGAAAGAAAGAGAGAAAGAAGGAAAGAAAGAAGGAAGGAAAGAAAGAAAGAAAGAAGGAAAGAAAGAAAGAAAGGGAGGAGCTTAAGAAACAACCGCGGATCGCGCATGAAAGTTGAAAAGAAGGATGCTGAGCTAACCTTTTTTTCGAGTGCACAGAGATAATAATCATTGCGCGTAAAACAAAAGGAAGAGGCGGTTTAGGGAGTTTCTTTTTCACTCGAATGCGGAAGCCGGTGTGCGGGAGCAATTGCGAAGTGCATTGCACGTATGATATTCACGTTCATTGCGGAAGCGAACTTTGATTCTGCAGAAGTATTTATAAAGTCTCCTGTTGACTCTCTCTGATTGCAAGAATTTCTAAATGAAAGAAAACAGGGCTGTTTTGCAGGAGCGACGTAAGGCTTCGCACAATTCCGAGGAGCCAATAGTAAGTACTGTACACTGTCCATGACCGGCGGATGGACATTTAATTCCTCGTGAAGCGACGCATTACATGAAGGTCTGCTGTCAAGTAGAGCACGTAGCTCCTCTGAGCGAGTTATTTTTTTTTTACTGCAGACTAAATCGCAATAAATGAACGTGGGCATACACTACACCGAATTCCATGTGATATGAGACTTAAAAACGCCTCGTGGCCTGAGTTTATTTCAGTTTCTGCTGGTCGAACTTGTGTAAATGTACGCATTCTTGCGAAGTTGGAAGCCGCTGGCACAGCTTTCGCCTCAAAGCTCAAGATTCACATATTTCGAGATGCTTTTACTCCTTATATTGTGATTTAGAACCCTGCGCATTGATGCTGCAAATACAGGTGACGTGAATATTTAAATACGACGGCCGAGGTTTGTTTTTACTCTCTGGTTTTTAGAAGACCCTGCGTCTCCTGTTTCTTTTCCAGCGGACCTTATTCGAGCACTTTATTTTCGAGCTAACTTTATTCTACGCTAGCTGGCGCCTAATATGCGCAAGGCGTCCTGAAGTTCCGATAAGAATAGAAAGGACGTTAGAAAGACTCAATCTTCTCAGGACGATTTGCGCTATTATTTTTGCTGGCACCAAAGCGAAGTCAGGATAGCAGGGAATAAAATTCGTGTTCATTGGGATCGTCGGCGGTAATTACCGACGTCAACTTCGATGGGTAAAGCGCAGTGAAAAATCTCGGGAAGTTCGCTTTGCCGTGGCACTCAATACGCCTCCCACAATTGACCCCCCCCCCCCCCCCCCCCCCCTAAGTAGAACGGCTGCTATGAGTCTTGCACAGCTGTATAGCTCCCGCTGGTGGACATGTTCTCGATGACCACATTTGATGAAAGCGCTGCTATCTATGCAATAGATGCGACAAAAAAAAAAGAGGGCAAAAACAAATAGAAGGAAACGAAAATATAACTGCGGCAGTAGCGGCAAGCACTCTCCTCGTAATCCACAGACGGCTCTCAAATGACAATCCTCGCGACGACCTCCCCGTTTACGGCCGCTCTGTGTCGGCCGCGAAAACTGGCCATAAATAAAAGTGACGCGCTGCTTGCCGCGGGAGCGCGAAGAACAACACTCCGTCAGGGTGAGACACTTGTCACGGTTGCCCGGCGTGCTGCTGTGCGGAGCAAGCTGTGTGTGTGTGTGTGTGCAATGCCTCCTACTGACGAGGCCGGAACTGAGCCACCGATGACGGGCTCGCGACAGTCGTCCCTTCTCGGAAAGCTTGACGGCTCCACCCGCAATCAAAAAAAAAAAAAAACTAAGTTAATTCTCTCTTTTTTTTTCTCTCTCTGAGATAACAAGCTGAACGGAGCTAGTTAACAGATGAGAGCAGAAAGCGAATGTGCATAAGTGTGGTGATTTAAGGTCGTGCTTTTTTTTTTGACAATTTTGTATCAACAAGAGGCGCTGCACGGAATCGAAATGTCACTCGCCAAAATTACCCGGCAGCTGCGAGCAGTCGCACCATCTGCCAGTCGACTCAACAGCCAAAGGAGGAAAAGAAAATCAGCTGGTCGGTTCGGGTGATGTTTTAGTTTACCTTTCAGTGTATGTAGATCAGGTGTCGATCGATATTACTTATCGTAACCAAAGCACATGGGACGAGTGTACAAGTGAGTGCAGTCTCTTCAGTAAACCAAGCACCGACTATTTTGCAGTAGCGATATTCCTAGTCAGCAAGAAGCTTCGAAGGGCCGCTGTGTGCTCCGCTTCAAAGCAGCCTTAACTTCTCCGCACATGCCTGTAATCACAAGGCTTGACGACAGCACAGGGCTAGTGCAACGAGGACCACTCTACAAGCAGCGTCACGTCCTGCAACTAACTAACTAACTAACTAACTAACTAACTAACTAACTAACTAACTAACTAACTAACTAACTAACTAACTAACTAACTAACTAACTAACTAACTAACTAACTAACTAAACTGACGTAGCGGGCTATTTTTTTGTTGGGCTATGCTGGACACGAAAACAACCATATTAAGCACGGTATATAATATGTTGCGCGCCGGTAAACGACGTTCAGATGGCGATAATTGACGGCAAAAGTTCTGTCATGTTCAGAAAACATAGCAGCGGATCTTTATAAAGTAGACGCTGCCAGCGGGCCCTTTCTTTAAATGCCTTTCCTGCGGGTGGCAAGCTCTTCGTCCGTGCTTCCTTTGAGGTGGAGTCGACGATACGCCATGCGCGAATGTCTCTCTGGGTGTGTGTTCGTTGTGTGAGTTGCTTTATTTTAATCTCAGGGCCGTGTAGATGTATACCTGCCGACAGAATATTTTCCGGGAAAGAAATGGAATGGGAAATAGAAATGAAGGCAGGTGGCCGTACGAAGCACCGTGAACAAAACTGCGCAAATAGGTGGCAACTGACCTGCATGCCTTGCAGTGACCAACGAGTCATAAGATAAGCAGGCTGAACTTTAGACAGCTGAAACACAACGTGTGTTGATCATAGCTCTGTTCCCCGTTTGCACGGAACGCTGACACTGATAGGTGTTGTCAAACTGTCAGGTCAGCCGCGACACCTCCTGTAATTAGATAGCCAATACTCTCGTAATGAAGTAAGGCGCAAACGGTACGTGAAAAAGAAAGTAGAAATAAACAAGGCTCAATTGTTGAGTAGACAGTGAGGTCGGACTAGTTGGTGTAATTCATCAGACATGTCAAAATTGCGCGAAAAGAAAACACACTAGTCAAGATACGGTAGGCGCTCTATCGCCCCAGCGATACATTCAAGTGTGAAATCAGAACAGAGATAGTAAAATGCTTCCGCCTCTCTTATATAGTGAGAACAGCCATAGCGTGATAAAGGGTTTATGCACTGCTTTGTAGTGCGGCTAGGTATATAGACTGAATTCACACACGCAAAAAGAAAAAAAAACGTTGTCAAAGTTGTCCTTATCGATAGATCACCGCCACCTGATGACAAATGCGGCACTCAGGCTGAAAACGGAGCTTCGCAAAACCAGAAAAAATCAAAATATGAAATACAGGTGTCTCTATCCCCGGCTGTTTTGGCAAGCAAACCGTGATGCGTCAACATGAATTTAAACACGGGTCCCTGGGGCTAGGCAACGCTGTCATTGACTTCGAAATGGTGATCACGGAGTCCTTTTCGGCATGTATGCCACGAGTTCGAATCGAGTGGCGGGAATACTTTCAATACAGTTCTCATTGAGAGATAGGTACGGGGCAGAATGAAGGCCTGCACCAGTCTCCTGGCTTCGGCTTCCTTTACCCCTCTATGTTCATTCGCGATTCTGCGGTTCAAAAGTTCCGTTTGATTAACTGCGTTTATAACTTTCTTGATCGTGTCGCTTCTGTTGTTTGATTGCATTAAATCGATTCGCTTATTAGACAGTCTAATGAAGCAGCGCTGAACCTACCTAGGTGCACGTCAAACGAAACTATTGCAGCTGGGCATTCACAACACTTTGGCCGAAATGATTGAGGCGCATCTCACCGCCCAGTATGAGAGGCTATCTCAGACTGGGACGGGGAGGTTCGTATTTCGCAAAGTAGGCATCGAGTACGAACGATCGCATACGCCAAGTCGAACGATTCCAAGGCAAATCCGCAACTCTCTGATATTCTCAACTCTGCCCAAGAACGAGAAGAACGACTGAGGGCACGAGCTATACAGAGATTCAAGAAACGATATCCCTAGACCAAGACGCAGTACACGAGGACATTGCGGAGCACGCTGACTGGGACGCCTTTGCCCTTGCAATAGTCGGTCACCGAGGTTCTCCCTTAGTCTCAGCAACGACCAGTAAAACAAAGTTCCCGCCGCAGGCTGAAGAGGCTGCCACAGCCCTGGCCATCGTCTCCACCACTGCCAAATACATAATCAGCCATTCTAAAACAGCGATATGGAATTTCGCTGAAGGTAGAGTTCACTATGCTTCCATTAAAATTCAAAGTAAATTGAAACAGCAGTCGATTTCCCGCCAGATCAAATTAATCTGGGTGTCCGCTCATCCGGATCATTTTAGGACGAGGCGGCGCACCAATACGCCCGAGGATTTGTCGTCAACCGGGCTCAGGTCGGTCAGAGAGCGAGTGGTATCCTATAACGAGATTTCTTCTCAGCATAAACATGACGACTCTTCCCCGAACCACACCATTAAGCGGTTCGCAACAAGTCTGCTGAAGGCAACTCCAGACGAACACATTCTTTAAGCCGTACATGTATGCAAAATGGCTCCCCGAAGACTTCATCCCCGTCTAGTCTCTTTGCGGGGACCCAAAAGCAAACACTCCACACATTTTATAGTTGTGCAGTTGAGATAAACCGCCGAAGGGCCTGCAACTCTCCGACCAATCCAAGTGTGAGGCCGCGCTGCTCAGCTCGGACCCGGATGTTCAACTCCGGGCTACGAGGAGGGCCGAAGAGGTCGCCGGATGGCATTGCCGGTTGGCCACCTGGCGTCCGGCCTAGGAAGAGGACCAGCGTGGAGATGGGAAGACTGCCCCTTTTCGTGAGCCCAGTCGTTCTGAAAATAAAGTTGCTCCCTTAACCCGCCGCGGTGGCTCAGTGGTTAGAGCGCTCGGCTATTGTTCTGGAGTTCCCGGATTCGAGCCCGACCGCGGCGGCTGCGTTTTTATGGAGGCAAAACGCTAAGGCCACTCGTGTGCTGTGCGATGTCAGTGCACGTTGAAGATCCCCAGGTGGTCGAAATTATTCCGAAGCCCTCCATTACGGCACCTCTTAATTTCTTTCTCCTCTTAGTTCCTCCTTTATCCCATCCCTTACGGCGTGGTTCAGGTGTCCGCCGATATGTGGGACATATACTGCGCTATTTCCTTCCCATAAAAACCAGTTTTCTTGCTCAGTGGTTAGAGCGCTCGGTTACTGATCCGGAGTCCCCGGGTTCGAGCCCGACCGCAGCGGCTGCGTTTTTATGGAGGCAAAACGCAAAGCGCCCGTGTGCTGTGCGATGTCAGTGCACGTTAAAGATCCCCAGGTGGTCGAAATTTTCCCGCAGTCGTCCACTACGGCACCTATTTCTTCCTTTCTTCTTTCACTCCCTCATTTATCCCTTCCCTTACGGCGCGGTTCAGATGTCCAACGATTTATGAGACAGATACTGCGCCATTTCCTTCCCCCAAACCAATTATTATTATTATTATTACTTCTTTTTCAATTTTTTCAATTTCTTTCTCTCTCTCTCTCAATACAGTTTTATCAGCAAGAAATGGGTCTTTTACTATCGGACAACCCGCCGTGGTGGCTCAGTGGTTAGAGCGCCATTTCCTTTCCCCAAAAACCAAATAAAAAAAGCCCTCCACTACGGCACCTCTTTTTCCCTTTCTTCTTTCACGCGCTCCTTTATCCTATCGGGAGTCCTCCACTACTTCACCCTTTTCTCTCTTCTTTCACTCCCACCTTCCTCACGGCGCGATTAAGGTGTCCACCGCAGCAGTGAGACTGCGCAATTCCTCAAAAGCAATTTTATTTATCCTTTATCCCTTCCACCCGCCGCGGTGGCTCTGTGGTTAGGGCTCTTAGCTACTGATCCGGAGTTCCCGGGTTCGAACCCGACCGCAGCGGCTGCGTTTTTATGGAGGCAAAACGCTAAGGCGCCCGTGTGCTGTGCGATGTCAGTGTAGGTTAAAGATCCCCAGGTGGTCGAAATTATTCCGGAGCCCTCCACTACGGCATCTCTTTCTTCCTTTCTTCTTTAACTCCCTCCTTTATCCCTTCTCTTACGGCGCTATTCAGGTGTCCGCCGATATAGGAGACAGATACTGCTCCAATTCCTTTCGCCAAAAACCATTATTTTTATTATTATTATTTATCCCTTCTCTTACGGCGCGGTTCAGGTGTCCGCCGATAAGTGGGACAGATATTATGCCATTTGCTTTCCCAAAAAAACAATTTTCAATATATCCCTTCCCTTACGGCGCGGTTGAGGTGTCCACCGAGGTGTGACACGGCTACTTCGCCATTTACTTTCTCCCAAAACCACTATTTCTTTAGAACAAAGCACCGCGATCACAGGCGTCAGTTTACTTTTCAACAGACAGCGCACTGTAAGCTCGCTGGCGGATCGGCTGCCGTCACGTACCTGACGTTGCCCTGAGGAACCCCTGCCCCAGCGAAGTGCGCGCGCGTTGGCCGCGTGAAGCAGCCACAGAGCAGTCCCATCTGTGCCCGCGTGTCCAAATAGAGAGCGGTGGGTAGCGCGGCCGTAAACGAAGGGTCTTCCCCGCGGCAGCCGCGGTGGGAGCGGGCCACGCGTCGCGGGCAACAAAGGGCCTCGCGACGCAGCTGCCACGTGCCGTTCCGCCCATCGGCAAACGACCACCGGCGAAGGGGAGGCCGAGGACCCTGCCTGCTGCTGCGGTCGCCGCTCCTCCGGCTTCCACGCTTGATTAGCGAGCAGCCATGTCACCGACCAGTCCCCGCGGCGATTTCGGCAGCCGGGGGCACACACAGAAGTGGACTCCGCTTTAATAGTCAGCAAGGGGGTTACCCTACGTTCCGCACTTTGATCGCCGCTCTTTCTAAGTGCATGAGACGAAGCTTTGCCTAAGAAAAAAATTAGGTGCGGTTTAACTACTGCTGAATTGGTTAGAGAGCGAAAGCTGTGGCGTATCGGGCAAGTAGACGCGGCCTGGCGTCTGCAACGTTCAGTGCGTTCCGCACGCTGGATACGCAGAGCGCCCACACTGGCAGGTGGCAGTTACATTAATGGTTGACCGCGAGAGGTTGGTCACCCAACGAACGCTGCGGCCTATTGCTGCAGTACCGCGTGTCTGCCACAATGTCAGCGCTAAGGCATGCAGCCCGCATCTCTTAATCACCGCCGCCACTTACTTCAAAGCGCGATAGAGGCGTCCACTGGCCCAGTTATGCACCCTTGCTTTCCTCAAAATCATCGGTCTAGAACGTTGTGAACGCCAACGGCATGAACACAGGCGAGAAACAGGTGAGAGCGCGGTTTCGAACGCGGCGGGTGCGTTTTTATGGAGGGGAAACGAAACGCTCAGGCGCCCGTGTGCTGAGCGATGTCAGTGCACGTTAAAGATCGCCAAGTGGTCGAAATTATTCCGGAGCCATCCACTACGGCACCTCTTTCTTCCTTTCTTCTTTCACTCCCTCCTTTATCCCTTCCCTTACGGCGCGGTTCAGTTGTCCAACGATATATGAGACAGATACTGCGCCATTCCCCCCCCCCCCCCCCCCCCCCCCACAAAAAAAGAACAATTCCCAATTCCAATATCCCAGGGAGCCAGTCATGCGCCTTCCTTTCCTCAAAATCATCGGAGTCTAGAGCGTTGTCAACGGTAACGCCAATGAACACAAAGAACGCCGACGGTCTATAGATTCAGTGCCGCGTTTCTGCTACAACATTGTGAATGCCATAGCATGCACACATCTGTGTGCCCATCGTCCCTGGGGGTCAGTTATGCACCTTTCCTTTGCTTTCTAAGAAAATTGAAGATTGGTTTTTAAAATTGGCTTTGAAATCGGTGGACGCCCCGTCTCGGTGGCTCAGTGGTTAGGGCGCTCGACTACTGATCCGGAGTTCCCGGGTTCGAACCCGACCGCGGCGGCTGCGTTTTTATGGAAGAAAAACGCTAAGGCGCCCGTGTGCTGTGCGATGTCAGTGCACGTTAAAGATCCCCAGGTGGTCGAAATTATTCCGGAGCCCTCCACTACGGCACCTATTCTTCCTTTCTTCTTTCACTCCCTCCTATATCCCTTCCCTTACGGCGCGGTTCAGGTGTCCAAAGATATATGAGACAGATACTGCGCCATTTCCTTTAAAAAAAAACCAATTATTTATTTAAATCGGTGGACACCTGAACCGCGCCGTAAGGGATGGGATGAAGGAGGGACTGAGAGAAGAACGGAAGAAGGAGGTGCCGTAGCGGAGGTCGGAAATTTCAACCACCTGGGTTTCTTTAACGGTTGAATTTCGCCTCCATCGAAATTCAACCGCCACGACCGGGATCGAACTTGCGTGTTTCAGGTCAGCAGTTGAGCCCCATAACAGCTGAGCCACCACAGCGGCTGGTTCTTATGAAAAATATTAGGGTACGTAAGAGTCTGGAGCTAGTGCCAGGTGATCATCAGCCCAACCACGCCCACTGCATGGTATATACCTCTCCCATATCTCCAATTAACCTTGTCCTAGATACTGCGCCATTTCCTTTCCCCAAAAAACCAATTATTATTATTATTATACCACCTGCAGGACAACCCAAACAATCAATTTTCATTTTCAAATCGGTCGACATCCGAACCAGTTTTGGGGAAAGGAAATGGCGTAGTGACTGTCTCACATATATCGGTGGACACCCGAACCACGGCGTAAGGGTATGGACCTCTGGCTCACTTGAAGGTCGAAACCGCAAGCACCGCGATATCGTTGCGAGGTAGCGTAGTGAAGTTTTCGCTTTAAAAAAAGATGCAACGTGGTTTGCAAACAGCACACGAGAAAAGCTAGATTACACTCATGATCCCCCAGCTAATGAGCGGCTGCAATGGTCAGCCCAAAGCCGCTACTATACCACACGCCAGCGACATTATAATAAAGATTCCCATAACGTCATTTAGCAGCTGTCCAGCACTATCTTCGTTGATACATTGTCGGAGTGTCACTGAAACGTAATCCAAAGCGAGTCACGAGCACGCAGCTTCACGCTTATACTGAAATGGTGAATGTATGCCGGAAACTTTAGAATGCTTGCGAAGCTTGTTTCTGCGATAATATCGCGGCGCTTGATGCACGTAATTAAGCACATATTTATAAACAAGGAAACCATGCTTACTCACAGTAGAAGTTAGTGCACGTTACTTGTTTCATTCACCGTTTCTCTTTGCGCAAGAGCGCAAGATACATCATATAAGCAACATCAGCCTGCAACAATTTTTTATTCCAAAAGCCGCTCCCCGATGACACGCCAACAAGGCTCCGAGCGAAAGGCATACTGTTCCGTTGGTAGCAA
>NC_135499.1:171667697-171793235 GCF_052857255.1 Amblyomma americanum | reverse complement strand
GGTAGCAACAAAAAGCCATATCAATACGCTCGAACTACATACCTCATCCTTGCAGCGAGCCAGGCATGTAGCGACAGCGGTCACTGTACGCAGGCGTCTTGCCTTCTTTTTTGTTTGTTACTTTATCACCTTATCTCACTTCTTCCAGTACTCCCAGTGCTGTGTACAGGAGGCCGGCTACATTACGTGACGCTCCCTTCCGAGTTTTTATTTACAACAGGTTCCATGGCTAGCTGCGGTGGTGGCCATTATGATAGCGTCTCATACAGGGTGTAACACAAACATTCAACACACCATCATTTGGGGCCCCCGAAATTGGGGCTGAGGGAAATGTCACTCAAGGTAGGCACCCTCCTTCGTGGCTTCACGAACCAGAGGGCGGGATTGCCGGCCGAACCCTTTAAGCACGCCATAATCTTACGGGGAGGCAATGCAGGCGCTGTTGGGAGCGCGCAAGAAGTTATCGGCTCGGCGGACAACCTCAACAGATAGTAGGCCACCACGCTCAGACGACTGCAGACACCTACCCAAGCAGAGCGATATACCATAAAATGTGGCCGAATACATACGTGAAAGAAAGCGTGTGGTGTGGGGGCTACGCCCCGACGCACTACATCTCCTGGGGCTGTGAAAAAAAGCCCTTCATTACCGATGATAGCTAGGACTAGTCTAGAGCAGTGGGAGGCCCTCCTGACTGACTCCGAGCGGAGCACACAGTTTATGCTGGTGGACGAAGGCAAGGCGGCGGCGAAGGCAAACGGAATCCTGGAATAGGGAAGACCGACCACTGAAGCTCCAAATCTCCCCCCCCCCCCCCCCATCCCCTATGCCCGAACTCTTCCTCTTCCGAAGTAAATGCTTTCACTACTAATCAGACTCTTCACTAATAACCGGACCCGCCGCGGTGGCTCAGTGGTTAAGGCGTTCGTCTACTGAGCCGGAGTACCCTTCGAACCTGACCGCGGCGGCCACGTTTCAATGGAGTCGAAACGCAAAAGGCGCCCGTGTGCTATGCGATGTCAGTGCACGTTAAAGATTCCCAGGTGGTCGAAATTATTCCGGAGCTTTCCACTACGGCAACCCCTTTCTTTTTCTTCTGTCACTCCCACTTCTTCCCTTACGGCGCCGTAAGGGTGTTCACCGAAATGTGCGACAATTGCTGCGCCATTTTCCTTCCTTCAAAAACTAATTTTTATTTATTAGCCACCTGTACACATTTCTTATTGTGTAAATAGTTTGTACATATTACCTCTCCCCCTATCCTCTCTTCCTGTCCCCCTCACCTCTTTCATTCCATTTCTCCATTCTGCCTGCTAACCTTTCTTTCCGTTGCCCCAGCTCAGGTGCTTCACTATCGATGGCAGATGCCGGGGCTAGCAAAATCTTTTCGTTCCTTTTTATTATTACTTTAATAAACCACTTACTGCTACTTTCTTAGCCAAAATTTGAATTGCAACGTCTGCGCGCCTTTCCATCGTCTCTCGTCACTTTTTGCACGGTAAAAGAGCGGCGCTCCTCCACCGACACTACCGACGACGCGCGCGAGAATTTCCCCGGAGCGGGGGTTGGGGGGAGGGGGTGCTTCCTGACCTACAGGAGCGACGCGGCTTACTGGCCGTGGCAGTTGCCTGACACATGAACGAATCTAACCAACACCTATCTCTTGACGGCCTACGCAGGAGCGTGCCAAGATGAGAAACTCGCCGGAAAGGGCTCGCCAACTTTCGCGCGCGATTCTGGGTTGACTGCTGAGCGAAACTGTCACTACCTGCACGTAGCTTAAAACGCGACTGAGGTGTCCACCGTCCCAGGGGGCCAGTTATGCGCCTTTCCTTTGGTTTCAAAGAAATTGAAGATTGGTTTTTAAAATTGGTTTTGAAGAAAGGAAATGGACCCGCCGCGGTGACTCAGTGGTTAGGGCACTAGGCTACTGATCCAGAGGTTCCCGGGTTCGAGCCCGACCGCAGCGGGTTGCGTTTTTATGGAGACAAAACGCTAAGGCGGGCCGTGTGCTGTGCGATGTCAGTGCACGTTAAAGATCCCCAGGTGGTCGAAATTATTCCGGCGCCCTCCACTACGGCACCTCTTTCTTCAGTCACTCCCTCCTTTATCCCTTCCCTTACGGCGCGGTTCAGGCATAGAGTTTCTTACTATTAACTAGGAGGGAAAGCTGGCGAACCGCCTATGGGAGTTCGCATGCAGCTTCCTCGAGACCACCTGTCGCCATGGGCGCTCCTAGCATCATGGGGCGGAGAGCTACCGACTGCAGAACTACAACTTTTGGCCAAAAATTAATGAAAAAAACATTGTTCGATAATCAAGAATGTCCTATAATTCAATATCCTGTCCATAAATCGCAACTAACGAGCAGAAAAGCATGTAAATGCAAAAGTTCTCTCAAAATAAGCGATGGCTTGCTTTTTTATTGGCCAAGTATTTCAGACCACAAAAGCCAATATTCCTGCTTAACAGGCGCACTTTTAAAAAGAGAGATGTTTTTGAAAAAAAATGTCGCTTCAACAGTTTAAAAGGTTTTTAAAAACAAAAACCTTTTATTGGCGTCGTGTGCTGTTACGTTTTCCGCTACTATGGCTTTTGCGCACTACTTTTACGCCGAAGTCGTCTGCGCGCGGAGCGCGCCGTGGATACGGAATAGGACATCTCTCTAACGCCACTCTGCGTTCCTGAAAAACCTATGCAACCGCACCAAGTAGCTCATCGCCCCATGCTGCTTTGCGCGGCCCATGGAGGTTCAGGTGCAGTGCCGCCAGCTATCTCTAGTTAATAGTAAGAAACTCTATGGGTTCAGGTGTCCAACGATATATGAGAGATACTGCGCCATTTCCTTTCCCCGAAAACCAATCAAGAAAGGAAATGGTTGCCCCGCCGAGGTGGCTCAGTGGTTAGGGCGCTCGACTACTGATCCGGAGTTCCCGGGTTCGAACCCGACCGCGGCGGCTGCGTTTTTATGGAGGAAAAACGCTAAGGCGCCCGTGTGCTGTGCGATGTCAGTGCACGTTAAAGATCCCCAGGTGGTCGAAATTATTCCGGAGCCCTCCCTACGGCACCTCTTCTCCTTTCTTCTTTCACCCTCCCTCCTTTATCCCTTCCCTTACGGCGCGGTTCAGGTGTCCAACGATATATGAGACAGATACTGCGCCATTTCCATTCCACCAAAAACCAATTATTAATTATTAAAAGGAAATGGCATAGTAACTGTCTCACATATATCGGTGGACACCCGAACCGCGCCGTAGGGGGTTTGACCTCTGGCTCACTGAAGGTCAAAACCGGCAAGCGCCGCGAAATCGCTACGAGGTAGCGTAGTGAAGCTGTCGCTTCAAAAGAACGCGAGGCGCAGCTCATGGCGCGCGTGGGCTGGCCGAACGTGCATGGGTCCCGCTGTCGCTTCGCAACGTATCAAAGCCCGCACACGGCGGACGCTTCTGCGCTATGCAAGAACTCACTGTGGGGACTGCCCACGGATCTGAAGTGTCCATTGTAACTGCACCTTTTTCCAGCACCACTGCGCTCGCACTCCTTGGAGAACTGAGCTCCTGCCGCATCCCTTGCGTTGCAGCTCATATGGAGCGCGACAGCACATCTCAATTATGCTGAAACTCTCAGAACTGATCGGCTCACGCGTTCCAGTTAACGAAGCTCGGTACAACTATTGCAAGCCCGAAGCTGAACCGGGGAGTGGCTTCGCGGGAAGCATGCGGCGTGCGCATACATCAGCGCCCCTAACAAGGCGACGCCGCGCTGTCGGTAGGGGGTGGAAAGAGACAGGCGAGCAAGACGACGCGCCGGTGTTGAGTTGCGTTCCGCCGGGCCGCCCGAAGGACGCGCAGCAGCACGCACAATGCGGGCGCTGTTCTCGCGGCTCCTATGGCCTGGCTGGAATGCGTGGGAACAGCCGACGCGCCCGAAGGAATGACGGCATTCTCTTTCTTGTCTGCTGCGACGCGATCGTTGCATCGGGTTGGACGTCTCGCCGGCAAGAACGACGCGGTGTCCCGTGCACTGGCGCCGCTGTTTACACAGCCCCCGGTGCGCAGTCATCGCTCGAGAGTTAAATTTCGTCTACCGGCAACCACTGCACGCAGCCAGTTGCTCCATCACGTGCCACGACTGCACACGGTTTGCCAGCCACGGCGGCCCAGCATTGCATTCTCATGTGAGAGTGGGCCCACTCATTGTCCCACAAACAGTTAGGGGTGCCAGAATGCTGCCGGTTACCTAAACTTCTGGTAAATTGCTCACTGGTGGCAATAAACTTGACCTTCCTCATGTTCTGACTACTTTCATCAGAGCTCTTATGAACCTGCAAGCATAATTAAAAAAAAGTAATTATGCCCTGCAGTCACTGTTGGCATGCACTTGGGCATATTTAACCCGATTTCTTCTCCGTATATGAATCAGCTGCATTCAAAGCACTTGTCTTAAATAAGAACAGTTAACAAAAACTGTGTCAAGAGCAATTTGGAGCAATGATACATAAAGGGCATCCAAAGCGTAGATATTTTGAAAATATAAAGTAGTTCACATTTAACCTATATTCCACATCTTACAGATATTCCTACAAATATACCACTTTATGCATTGCATATTTCTTTATACTTTATCAGTGCTAATTTATGACTGGAACAAAACAATGGGTTTTTATAAAACACCTCTCGTGGTTTAGCCTTTTGTCCTTTCTGCTAAAATGGATTTTTCAGTTTACAGAAAACATCAACAGCAAACAAAGGAAGCTGGATTTTTGGGCTGTCAAGATTTTTGTGTAGCCATACGGTTTTTCATTTTAATATGCGCATTGCATGCATCCAAATTGCCCGCATCCAATGTAAACACATTCATACATGGTAGTTACCTTTTCCTAACTTTTAATTTGCAATGATGAGAACATCGCATATACTAATATGCTGCAGTGTGTGACAGTGTCATGTGAATGCACCCTTTGAGGAATACATCATGCTAAGCAGTCTTTGACTAACGACATTAGGTAGTATTAAGCATTTTTCACCAGGTGCAAAGGTTCAGTTAACATTTGGCAACTGCAAAAAATACTCAAACAAACAATTTGCAGCAAAGGAGCACAAGATGCAGTAACATATATAAAGAACTTAGTTTAATCATCTTCACCTCAGTGTTTATTTACAGCGCACAGCATTTGACCCCGCAAACTGCTGCAAGCAATGATTCAAGATTTTTTACTATAAGCCTAGAAATCAGTGCTTGATATACAAAACGCAGGCCTTACTCCAAGCAGCTAAGGAATACGATAACATGTATGCGTGGGCAGCGTCCACTTGTGTGAGTGTAACCGCATGTAGCCTCATTAACTCTTATTGTCATCGTAATCACAAAATTAACTCCCACAAGTGTGACGAAATGAACATAACAACAAGAGAGGGAGACAAAAGAAAATTAAGCGTATAAATGGAAAAGAAGGAATCATAAACTTGCATCTGTCAAACACAACAAGATTGATAAGCGTTCGAGGCATATAAATTAAAAAATCATCGATTCAATTGCTTCCGGTGTGCCAAGGTTAAACAAATGAAGCCTCCTTGAGACCTTCTTGCACGAAAAACAGTCAACCATTGCTAGTTGCGCGTGAACGTTCGTCCCCTGAAACAAAGCAAGGAAAAGAACAGTAGAATGAAGCAAAATTCAGGACCATTCATGTAATGCATTTTAGATTAATCCTGCGCAAGCAATATTTAAAAATGAAGCACTTGTGACTACACAGGAACAAGTAGCATCGTCTTGATCACTAAGGTTATGTAATCACTAAAAAGCCAGGATTACAGCGACATAGCTTAAATGGCACATTTACAGTCCATCCCAGAGTACCATCTGAAGCAACTGCATTAAAGAGACACTGAGTACGACGCCATCTAATCTTTGTCCTAAATAAAAACCAATTCTATGGAACTTTCTGCGTATGCTGATCAGACATGGCAGTAACTAAATTACCTTTCTTGGTAACATTTAATGTAATTGATTACTTTTGTGAGCTGGTAATTTAGTAATTTAATGAATTACTTTGGGGCAGTAATTTCATGGCAAAAGTAATTAATTACTAGCAAAATTACTTTTGCTCAGTAATGAGTCTATGCTCCTTCTTGCGTTGGCCATGATTTGGCCTCGCATTTGTGGGGCTGAGCGTCTACAAAGCAAGAAAAACTTGCGGCCAGTAATAGCCAGCACTCCAGTGAAGTGGCGCACACAGATGAGAGGCAATGTGTGCGCGGGCATCAGCACCTCCTTGGTGAAGAGTCTATTAGGACTGTTACGCATCTTCCAGCACTGCGTACGGTCGCACACACAGTTGCACCGCAGGGCCACCAGAAGAGCTCCATGACCATGGCATTCCGTATTGCACATTCTCATAAACGCACTGCGAATGCTTGAGGAAGTACTTCCCTCTAGACTACTTCATATACATATAGTGTCATGTTGCCGCACTCACAAGAAGTCTCAAATGACATCTAAAAAACTTGGCTGTGAGTTTTCAGGAAAACTAGTCTCTGTTGCCGGATTCGAAGCCCTATCTTGAGCTCAGGGCCATAGGTGACAGTGTCACCACAACATGCAGTTTATGTCCGCCAATGTGCCTCCAGAACGAGTCAATTGAACAGCAGAATTGGCAGCTTGTCTGCGCCCTGGTGCATTTCCAGGACGACGAGCATGAACAAGCAGTCTATGCACTCCTGCTGTTTATGTGTATGACAAATTCTTCAAAATCAGGAAGGTGGGACAATCTTACGCATTGAACGATGAACTTTTGATTGAAGAGTGAAATATAAACAATTATGCAAATTTTGCGATTAAGTTGACCTCATCTACGTCAGCAAAGCAGCTGTTCAATGGACTGGGCTACCCTTCTTGAAAGAGGGGCAAAATTTCCGACGGCCACTTTGAAGCTCTGTGGTCAAATAAAGAAATCTGAAAATTTTGTAGGAACTATACAGTATGACCAATGCGCAGCTTTTAGGGGTCGAAACTAGAAAGTAATTTCTGGGAAGCAATTGTAATGTAATTACTTAAGTATTTTTCTGTCTGGCAGCAGAAGATGCATTTACTGCAAAGAAAATGCACTAAATATTTTCCCACCACACGATTTACACTTGTGATGTCTACACTGAATAGAGCTCCGTGATCCCCATTAGAATTGAATGGCAGCATAGCCTAGCCTCTAAGATCCGCGCAAAAAGGGTGTTGATGAATTGCAGTTTACTTACGAAAATGGCTTGTGATGGTGACACCTGCATTTCACTTCTTTGGCAGGCCTTTTTTAACTTATAAAAGCTCCGCCTTCATTGAAAGAAGCAACTTTGTTGTCAGAATGTGAAGTGGTAATTTACTGATAAAGGCCAACTTTATTGATAGATTGTTCTCAGTGGACACCAAGGACAAGAGCTTTTATAAGCTAGAAAAGGCCAATATATTACATACAGGCATTGCCATCAAAAAAGTACAGTCAAACTCTGCTACAGTGAACACCACAAGAATGCAATTTCGGCCACAATGAAGTATTTCCCATTCCCCACCAGCAAACTAGACAAAAGCAGTGCAATTATTTCACCCCACAACGAACATTTTCGGAGCGAAGTTCCGCTTCAGATTTTTTTCTTGAGCATCATATGCCCGTAAATCTTGTTAGGTTTCGCCAAAAATCATTGTACATTCAATAATGCAACTGAGCATACATGTGCGCATAACGATGACTCGGTGCTTGTGAACCGCGGTTGTTGGTGCTAGGCGGCTATTGGCTTTTTCCGCAGCGCTTTGCTGATGAAGGCACAACGGAAGCATTCATTTCAGTGTGAAGCTATCGCGTCGACGGAAACGGTGAAAAAATTAAACGTTTTAAGCGGTGGCTAGTTCCACAGCGCTTTTTCCGAAGTTTCACTGTGGAGCATGTTAGGCTTAGAAACATCGAGCAAGCGCCGCGTGACGATCCGCTCGCTGTGGCTTGGCATGCCGGTGGGCAGCATGTCATTGCAAGAAGCCTGTGGCCGGCTAGGGTGCACTCAGTCGCACTTTTGAGTCGCAGGTGAGCATCATGATAACATTTTTTTTTTCTTGTCTGGTGCACCAAGGCACTGACCTAGTACAGGCACTGCATGTGATAGTGGTTCTAGGCGGAGACTCAACAGAGCAACACTCCGCCACTTTGTTAATATTGCGCACTATAAAACGTTTTTGGAGGATCGGAGCAGCTGCATTTCTGGCGCATCATCTAAAGCGTCGATTTCGAGGCGCATGTGACCGCTACTCAATGCGCAGTGACGCGGGCGCACGCACCTAGTTCACACCAAAATACCTCCAGGCAGCCCGGTTTCAGAAAGGGTCCTCGCAGGACAAAAGCTGGGACGCTTTTAAAACGTGTGGAAAAAACTGTAGCAGGTGCATTTATTATGTCTGAGATTTCTGAGATTTCCGGAGTACAAAGCAAATCGTGCCACAGTGCCGATTTTGAAACGGCGAAAGACCGAAGCTGGCAGATTTTTGGAAAATAGAAGTTGTTCATGAACTATCCAGTCTAATCGGTCAACGTTCTGGACCAATTTCGCGACAATGAAGCCTGTGCTTCAAAGAAATGTTTCGCAGCGCCCGTGAATTCGTTAAAAGTGAGATTTTACTGTATATATACATCTCAGTGCCCAAGATGGCCGATGAATGCCATGTGCTGCTCAGACTGATCAGGAAATGTGCTTTGTACAGAAAAAGGCAATGAAAGAATAGAACTGAACTGAAAAAGCAACTCTGTGGCAACAGCAAACTACACAATACTAACGTGATTGTCTTCTTCTCTACAGATTTCAGTTCTGGTCTTGCACGATTGAGCACCTTAAGAAAGTCGGACGTCTTGGCACGCATTCGGGAGTGGATGTAGGCCTGCAAAAAAGATGTGCAGACAAGCGTTTACCCATAGCGCAATGCATCCGTGTAATGATGGTCACAGCAAAGCGCGGTTCCGTTGATTTCGTGCACAACATAACAAATTATGTGGCTACAAAGTTGACTAATTTTTAATTTTGCTGGCTCCAATGAGAAGACAACGGCGTTATGAGAACATACACAGAGAATAGAGGCCTGAAATGAAAAAATATGAGGGAATATCCACATGCAGGCAGTACAAGGAAACATGGATAGGTAAGGTGTATATAACATGACACATGTACATCGTGTGGAACATCATTCCTTGGAGACAATGCAGGTTTGTGTGTTGAAATTGTTTATCATGCACCTTGTCACTGTCATAATCATGGTTTATGATTTATGGGGGTTTGACATCCCAAGTGACACAGGTTATGAGGGTTATGAACCACAGGTTATGAACCACCCGGGGTTCATTAACATGCAGTGACATCGCATAGTACACAGGCCTCTAGAATTTCGCCTCCATCGAAATTTGACCGCTGCAGCCAGGATCGAACTCCCATCTTTCGGGTCAGCAGCCGAGCACCATGACTACTGAGCCACCGCAGCAGCTTATGTCATCATTACTGATGCTACCATATAAACGCGCGTAAGGGCCACACCCGTGTATGGGCCGCACCATTTTCCAGGAGAAAATATTAGCAAAAAATAATATCCGTGTAAGGGCCACACTCAAACTTTCCACACGACCCACGCGGGAATAGCCTTCGAAATGCACGCGCCGTGGCCTCCGCGATCAGCTCCAGCTGCGAGCAACTGCGCGCTTGACCGCAGAGGCAACGCATGTGCACAGGAGCTTCCAGATGCCGCCCATGGATGGCTCCAGAGGCCGCGGCTCATGATCATCATCGTCAACTTTTTCCTCCGCTGCGAGTTCCTGCTATGCCGCTATCCATATCGGCATCAGTATCACCAGCTCCAGCGTTTTGTGGCTGTCGAAGGCACAAGAGTTGTAGTTCACCGTAGTTGTGGCTTCCGCGTGCTGCCACCGAGCGTTGTAGTTTTAGCAGTTTTAGCACAATGGGCAAGCACCTTAATAGCTACAAGGCTGGGAGTTTGCTGTCGAACACGGCAAGCGCGCGGCGGGCAGGAAATTTGATGTGGCCGAGAAGTGTGTCTGACGATGGTGCAACCAAAAGGACGCATTGAGGAACACACTGCTGCAAAAAGCGTGCTTTCCGAGGCAAGTCGTGCAAGTTTCCCGAACTGGAAGAAGAGCTGCTCTGCTAAGTGTTGGAAGCGCGGAACAAATGGCTACGCGTTGACAGCGGACGTGCTGTGCGACTTCTTGTGGGATGAGCATGCACCAGAGCACAGCACCAGCTCGGGGTTCGGAATACACCACGAGTGGCGACTGAACGTAGAATAAATTCTGCTGACTTCCCAATTGCTGTGTTTGTACTTATTTTTTTTTTCCGCAAATTGCGTGTATGGGCCGCACCCCGAAAATTGACCCTCAAATCTTGAAAAAGAAGTGCGGCCCTTACACACGTTTACACGGTATTATGTTATCGATGCTAAAGAGACATACTTTAGGCCTTGTTTCAGCCAAGTGTTCAGAAAGCCCTTTAAGGGAAAAGAAAAGTGCAAGTGAACAAAACAGAACAAAAGTAATGACAAATAGTTAGTGATTTCATGAAAGAAAAATAAAGAACTAAAGCCTGTGTGGCTAACTGGTAGTGAATTTAATGCAAATGCTCCTTTTTTAGAACACTGGCATTCGGCAGTAGCAAAATTCAGAGATGCGACACTTGTATTTTTAAGCCTCCAGCGTTATGCCAGCTGGCGTAAACGTTGCTCCATTCTGTCGAATGTGTAGGCACACATTTGTGGATGTTGTCGGGCAGTGCGCCCTTGGGCAGCATCCCAAGAACTTGCTACGTAGACGTGTGCTCCGGACTGGACGTGGTTGGACCCGCTGCATGTCTTCAGAGGAGTTTCTGAGGGTTTGGGATGTCCCATGACCATGTGTCCCACTCTATAACGGCTTAGACTGTACAAAGCAAGAGGCGAGGTGCATGCAGGGTGTAGGCACTCCCCCTCTAGAGCGTACCTGACCTGAAGACGACAAAGGTAGAGCGAGGCAAGTGCAGAGGGCTGTCACGTGATCAAGGAACGGAGCCATGCATGGGTCGAGGGGCGTGCATAACATAGCCATGGTGTAAGAGCCACTACTCAAGAAATGCTTTCCCGTCCTACCATGGTTTCTGAAGCGCTGAATGCAATTAAGCTTGCATGATTAAAGAAAATATTTTTCAAGCAAAATGGTTTTCTCTATAATTTGCGAAGACATTGCAAGCAGCTATAAGGCTGGTTTCAGATGGCAAGAAAAAAAAATCTGCACTGTGCAGATCATAAAAGCAGTGCCAGGTGACATTAGCATTCTGTATTTTGGAAACCCCAATGTTCCAAAAATAGAACACGAAAAAAAAAGACCTCCTAGCCTGCAAACGTGGCTACATCTTTTTACACAGTTAGTTCAGAAAGCCCGTGTGAACTGTCAATAGAAATTTTCGTCTTTGAAACCTCGCTTCACTGTGCCGCATTTAAGAGGTTAATAGAGGATTTCCAATTCTTTCTTTTGAGCTAATATTTCAGAACAGAAGAGCTTTTATGGTGAAAAGCAGCAAAAATGAAGCAAACTTCTGGAACCGAGTACCTCACTTCTTATAAATCCGTCTCCTTCCTCCCTGGTCTGCTACACCAGCAGCAACTACGGCATTCACATTTGCTTCTCTTTTCCTTTAAGCAATCACCTCATTGCTGATTTTGTCTCCTTAGCCATTGCTTCAACCTTTGCTGTGCAACATTCGCAATGTGCCCTGCATCAACTGCTAGCTTCTCTGAGCATTTGCAGGTGATGATAAGGTAACAACTCAGTCCATGTAGCAATGGTGTGGGAAATAATAGGATCCATGTTCAAATTCGGCTCAGTGACACAAATAGTGGTGGAACTACCAAAGGGTTCTTATAGCAGCTTTTGTAGAAAAAGAAGTAGCGATTAGTACTAGCAGGAATTTCAGGTTTTGTAGCAGGTGTTCACACTTTAGTACGAAAGACCACAAGATCACTATGACCACTGTCATGCAAAAACGTAAAAACCCTGAGCTCAAATGTAGCCTTTATAGAGAAGTATTTTCTCATGAAAGCCCTGAAATGCACAAAACTAGAAGACTGTGCTGAAAACTTATTTTCATTCTCCAGGGTAAACAAGCAACGATGTATAAGAATTTACACTTTTAAAATGCAAAAATGACTGCATTCTTGAATCTAAAAAATGTAGGCATTAGTTCTTGCCGCTTTCCAATGACTTTAGCTTAGAAAGTTGAGGTGTGAGTAATGCAACTGGCGGAATCACATCAGACAGCGCTACTGGAGGGGCACAGAGCAACTGTACTGCTGGTAAAATGCAACAATACAGCTCATGAATAAGAGTGGAAGCTCGGGGCAACAGCAGTCGAACGCCGCTCCAAATGCAGCTTTCTCAATGAGACGTAGCCTGCTTAGTGCTAGCATGGTGGTGCCACTACACTGTACATAAGCTCTGCGATGGGTCCATAATGCTGCCTACAAGGTAATCAGCATAGTGACTTTGATATCGTTTTTCCTTTGCAGCATATGAAAAACACTCGTTTAATTTGACAGCTTTGCTTTGGCAGTTCATTGATATCCCGCCTTAAGTTTTAGATGGTTCAAAAGAGAGGCAGTCATATCTGACGGAGTTCGAAAGGTGCTTTCACAAGAGTGCATACAAGCTGCAGTTTGAGAAACTTTTAGGAAACTTTCCTAATGATACCCCGTTGATGCAGTTACATCACCACAGTAACGAACACGTGCAATTTATGGCACCAAAAACTAGTAAGCCGCGAGAAAGTGCACATGCAGGCCGCACTGCAAGAGATATAGCTGTGCGAGCTAGCTCTCGGGCTTTTGTTTTCGTCACCTGCTTTTCCTTGTCCCATGCGCCTTTAAAGAGTCATTCTCTAGAGAATCAGATGAAAACTGTGCAGGGTGAAAGCGGTCGCAGTGACCTCTGGAGTGCACACGTACGGCAGCTCTGCCCACCTTGCTATCCTCTGCGAGCCCTGCCTCCATTGCCGCCGGCGTGTTTACGGCCAGTTGTCGACTGTCTCCCGGTATGGTGCAATTGAGAATTTTAGCAGAGTCGCAAGGCTAGTGCGGCCAATACAGTGACATAGTGTCGTTGCCTAGCAACATTTGCCGCATGGTAGTACAGTCAAGCCCACATGTAACGGCCCCCCTTACGACGAACTTTCTCTTGTAACGAACGAGACCTGCATGACCGTCAAAATATACATTGTTTCAATGGCACAGAATCACACGTATAACAAACGCCATTGAGCCCTGCTGATCGGTTACAGCGAACGGACGGCGTAAATTCGTAACCGTGCCGCCTCCGGTGCCGATTGCGGAGGCCATGCTCCGTGAAGCAGGCCTTCCGTGGGAACCAAGAGGTGGCTGCACTGACACTCACGGACACCCCTCATTGGTCTCTCCGCTGGCGCTGTGCGTCTGTATCTTTAGCTTGATTGGCTTGATTGCCACCTGTGCACGTTGCACAACTACCTCATCGTGCGCTTTTGTAACTCTTGTTGCGGTGCAGATGTTTCGATAGCTTCGTTCAAATCTCGGGCCCTGGTTGTAATTCGGGATGGCGGACGGGAACACCCGTGTCCATTTCCGCTGTATTCAGCGGTAGAGATTATGAAAGCGGCCAGGGCGGAGGTGATGACCACTGGCGAGCGGAACTGCTCCCGCAAGGCCGGCTTCGTTGACACAGTGTCTGATGCCGAGCCTGATTCTTCGCAAGATGACCAACCTGGCGGCGATTTGTGGCAGCGCGTCATCGACTCTGACATGGGGGGCCATGACATTGGTTGAATGATTTTATTTCTGTTGATGGCGACGCTGACACTGCCGAACCGTGCATAGACGAGGGCATCGTTTCTGAAGTGCGGGACAAGAGTGACGCGGAGGAATCAGATGAGGATGAAACTTCGGAGCCAGCACCCATTAGCGCGCCTGTAGCAATGAGCTACATAGAGAGCCTCAGACAAGTTGTTTTTGCCAAGGGCCTCGGCGATACCTCATTGGATTTGCGCTGCAGAAACAGACGTCAATCACGGACTTTTTCGCAAAGAAAAGATTTTGAGTTTTGACAAGCAACTGTCTGTGGTCCACTTACTACGAACTTCGGGATA
This sequence comes from Amblyomma americanum, assembly GCF_052857255.1. Classification (NCBI taxonomy): domain Eukaryota; kingdom Metazoa; phylum Arthropoda; class Arachnida; order Ixodida; family Ixodidae; genus Amblyomma; species Amblyomma americanum. The sequence goes on along the minus strand of NC_135499.1, from coordinate 171,779,058 downwards.
TAACAAATGGACGCCGGGTGACGCTCATGTTCGTTATAAGCGGGCTCGACTGTAGTTACCACAGTTAGCGTATTTATTGTGTGAAGATGCTGCAACTCTCTTAAAGCTGTGCCACATAGTCCTGCACTTTGTTTTCCAACCAGCAAACGTGGAGTGGCTGTGCTGCATAAGATCTAGATGACAGTCAGTGCATTTTTTGCAAACCCCAGCACTAGTGCATGTGTATACTTCTGTTCTGTGCAAGAAAGCCTAGAAAAAAAAAAAAAGGTTAACTGTCATGTATATATGTGATGCATTATTTTCCAAAAAACAGAGTTAACAGAAAGTCACCGCTTGTGCTGTCCGTTCTTCTTCTGTGTCGCTGTTTGTTCACTTGTGCCATAGCTGTTTGTCCCGTGAGACCTACAAGCCCAGGCAATCACTTAAGGAAAAAGAGCATCTTCTATGGTTGAAGAAAGTTGGAGATAGAGACCTAGGCACCAAAGCCCTTCCAATGTGAACTGTGACGGTGAGGCATGCACATGTTGGGAGGCGGCCAAAACCATGTGTGTAGCACACCCACACCACTGCATCACTCTCCACGTTCTAGACCCTGCCATTGTGACCTTCAAGGTTCCTGTGGGGTATGCAGCATGACAATTCTCCTTCAGAATCCACATGCGTGTTGTGTAATAAATATTTCACTAACCCCCACCACAAGCTACCTGTCCACGAGCATAACATGTCGAGGAGTTCATGTCGGCACCTACAGCTTACCTTCGAACACTTGATGTGATAGTGCAAGTAGTCCCGGAAGATGTGGATCAGGTTTATTGTGTTGTCCCGTGCTTGGCGGTTTGTGTGCCTTGGGAAGAGCACTGGAGCAGAAACGAGAAGACAAGAGGGGTGGAATCATAAAAAGGGCTGAAAGCACTGTACATTCAATGAAGACCTCTGCTTTGTCATTGCTCTAGGTATAAAACCAATGCACTGGAATTCCTTGAAGATGAGTGAGAGATGAGATGACCTTGAAAATTTTTACACCAAAAGATGAATTTATTGCCAAGAAATCTGAATTTATTTAAAACGGAACATTTTTTCTTGCCACACAATTCAAGAGCATGACGCTGAGTATTAAGGACTCCGCGATGACTAGCTGGAAGTGGATGACAGTGTGGTCAAGCCTCAGGGATCCACGAACAAAAGAGCTCTTGACATCACTGCAGTTTGCGTGTAAAAATGACCTTTGGCAGTGATACCTGCATTTCATTCTTCTGCTCCTTTTCTAGCTTATGAAATCACGAAACAAGGTGTGCAGTGCTAATGGCATCCTTTTTTCTCTGCTGCTTGTGTGTGATTGGAATGCATTCTTAACAACAGTTGATAGGGAAAAGCTTTTCCAAAATCGTGAGGTAGTTGAGACGGTGCGGTTTGTAACTAACCTTTTATGTGCTTGATGCAGTGATTGCATAACAAGAGCACCATGCCTTTTTGCGAACCTCTCGTCCTTAGAAGGCAGTATGCTTTTTCGAGAACAAGATCACTCTATGCAAGATCACCGGGATGTTGTCTTTTTTTAAATATAAGTATGGTGTCACTTTTTTTCCGCACTGAGTTTTGCTCTGCCTTCTGCATGCTACCAAGCTTCACTGCTACCCCCAACCATCTTTCAGTCAAGACAGCACTGGAACATTTCCATCTGAAAACTTAAGACCTCACCTATAACCACTGGCACCAACAATGACACTGCAAAAACCGGTGTAAGAATCCAGAGGGCAGTGCATAAGAGAGTGGCATAAATGCCACACTTTAAGATCTCACGGCAGTCTGAGTCAAAGCACAGTTAGTGTTGCGAGCAAAAGTGATAGTTTTTGCTTTTTTGACATGCCAATAGGCCCACAAATGTACAACTGATAGGGCAGTGCCTTTCAAATGAAGCCCTATTGGTCAAACAGTGTGCACAGCATCTTGATGTTAACGGCTGCATTTAGTGACTGTCCAATCCACCTTTTTCACAAGATGTGACACCCTATGGGGAGTGGGTGAAAATTTTACTACAGTAGAGCCCCACTGTTATGTTCCTCACTGCTGCATTTTCCCGGCTGCTACATCGTTTTCATCCGGTCCCGGCATAGCTTCCATAGGATCCAATGTATAAGGAACCCCGCTGTTATGCAGTAGCTGCGAAAACGTTCCCACTTGATACGTCGCAACTTAGCGCCCCGAACCCGCCTGGGCTAAAGTAGGCAACGCGTTTCAACCGCCATTTTGGCTTTTGACGAGTTTTGGCCGGGCTGGGCTATGGAACTGGCTGCAAGAAGCCGTACGCCAGTTCGAGAGGCCGCCACTAGGTGGCTATTTGTAAAAAATGCTCTCACTATCATCACTGTGATTAGGGTCGCCGCATGGTTGTTGGACGGGTCGACTCCTCTTCTATCGTGCTATTGTCATTGTGCATAAAGCCTCAGAACGTCAAACTTGTGCTTAGATGGCGTCGCGCAAGCGGAAGGCGCTTTCCCTTGAGGAAAAGCTGGACGCGTTAAGCACAGTCGACAGGCAGCCAGCGCGGAAGAGAGTCGACATTGCCAAGGACCTTGGCCTCCCACCCTCGACGCTTAACAGCATCGTCTCGAAGCGTGCCGAGATAGAGGGGAATGCCGCGCTCTTCGGCCCGAAAGCAAAGCAGGCTCGTGGCGCCAAGTATGGAAACTTCGATGGGCTCTTCTTACCTGGTTCAAGCAAGCTCGCGCTGCCGGTGTCAACTTCGACGGCAGCATTTTACGCGAGAAGGTGATGGACATAGCCGACAAATTGGGTATCACCGACTTTGCAGCGTCCAATGGCTGGATCGACCGTTTCCGGAAGAGGCACGGCATTGCTTGTAAGTTGGTAAGCGGAGAAGCAGCGAGTGTCAACATGTAAGCAGTGGATGATTGGAAGGCCACCCTATCTGGAATAATTAAGGACTATGAGCCTCGTAACATTTACAATGCCGACGAAACGGGCCTCTTCTTTTGGGTGCAGCCATCTAAGTCATTAAGCCTGAAGGGCAAAGCATGCCACGGAGGCAAATGTAGCAAAGAACGACTAACCGTGCTCCTTTGCTGCAACATGGATGGCTCAGACAAGCTCAAGCCATGGGTAATTGGCAAATATCGAAACCCACGGTGCTTGAAAAACATTTGCCTGCTGCCATGTCACTAATGAAGCAACAGTCGTGCATGGATGACATGTTCTTTGTTTGAAGAATTTCTTCGGTACTTCGACAACAAGATGGGTGCCCAGTGCAGGAGTGTTATCCTATTTCTGGACAATTGTGCGCCCCACCCGAGAGGCCCGCCGTTTCTTCGGAATGTAAAGCTTGTAATTTTACCACCAAATACGACAAGCCATTTGCAGCCATTGGATGCCGGCTTCATAAAAAACTTGAAGCATTCTAACAGAAAGTGCATTGTCAAGCGTTGGCTTGCGCATATTGATCGCGGACAGCAGCCTGCGACCATTTCGGTGCTTGACGCTATGCACTACGTCGCTTCAGCGTGGACTGCAGTGAGTGCGTCGAATGCGCAGCACTGCTTCGCGCGGTGTGGCTTTCGTGTGGATGGCGAGATGGAAGCTGCCACGGAAGCTGAAAAGTTGCCAACTGCCTATTGTGAAGAAGAGCTAGCTGAGGCAATGAATGCGCTGGGTGCCATGGGAGTCACATATGACGACTACGTCGCCATGGATGCTGCCGTCGTGACGTCAGAGTGTCAGAGCATCGCCGAGATCGTTGAGAACTCGGTCGCGAGTGAAGCTGCGGACTGCGATGACGACGAGGAGCACGAGCTGCATGATGCCGGGGAGTTGCCAAATCCTAGCTTTGGAGAAGCCGTCGCGGCTCTGGACCTCCTCCGCAGGTACGTCGCACCTCACAGTAACGCTGACAGCAATGCGACCTTCCAGGCTATTGAGAAACGTGTGGTGATTTCTAGCGAGCGAAAGAAACGGCAAGCCATCATTCTGGACTTTTTTAAGTCCTGAGCGCACTCTGTGGAAATAAATTGTCTATAGTTGAAGCTGCACTTTTTTCATTCACTTTCGGAGCTTTCCTCACTGTTGTGTTTTCCTGGCTGTTATGTTTTTCTTTCCCCCGGTCCAGTGAAAAACGTATGAACGGGTTTCCACTCTACCCAGAAAACTGGATGAAAACAAATGCACGCAGGAGACACAGGCACAATAGGGTTCTGTGAGATGCCAATTGCACCCGTGAACTAGCAAGTGTGTGCTCAACAGCTGCCGCCACCTGTCACTTGCGCATGTCGCTAACATGCAATGTGCGTGTGCAGTGGAAGCTGGCAGTTTGTTTTCAACCAGTGGAGCTGGAAGATGAGAGGTGCTCATACGTAGAGCGGTTGTGTGAAAAAGGCGAATTAAACCTGTTCCAACAATATGGAGAACCAACAAAGGAGGCAGTGTGCAGCTCTAATGTAAGGTAATGTATATACCGCTATACCTGGTTATAATAAAATAAAAAAAGTCCGAGATTTTTCGTTACATGCAGTTTTCGAAAAGAGTTGTAAGGACACTGCAGAAAGGAAATTAAAATAAGAAATAAATGTAGGTGAAATCATCTTAGAGGTATCGGCGCCAGTATCACGTGAGCAACTGCGCGGCGGTGATGGCCGCACTACTGGTGTCTTCTATTTTTTGCTATGCACTATTATTTTTCACTGTTTCTGAGCATGAACTGTTGTAATGTCACAAGGTATGATGTTACAAAAGAGAAAGCTTCGGAGAAGCGCTGACGTCATTCGAGCATGGCGCGCTGAGTCAACTACAGTTGCTCGTAGCGATCGGCGCTCCTTTCATGTCACTTCATGCTTCATTGTCACGAAACACTCGCGTGGGTCTGCCAAATTTCGAGTAACTCAGCGCTAGCTAACGGATAGATGGCGTAGCCAGTTCGTGATATCAAGGTCAACCGCCGCAACACTTTTGTTACATGGAGGTCTCAAATACACGCGCTTCAATGAGGGCGGCGTTGGGGAATTGAGAAACTTTGTACTATTGAGGAATTCGCTAGTATATGGAGGTTCGTTACATCCAGGTGTAGCTGTAGTATGTTCAAAAGGCAAGTTGAACAGGAATGAGAGAGAGAGAGAAAAAGAAGCAAGCCCCACCAAAGGTGATGTAGCCGATGTTGTTGCCGACACGGGCGTCCGTGTTCTCAAGCTCCTTGGGAGGCTCACGGTGGCTGAACAGCACCTGGGGAGCTGTGTGGCTAGCCTTGCGGCCTTCCTTGAATTCCTGGAACATGCAAAAAGCATTGTGATGATATCAGCGCAGCACATAAAACACTTGGCATTCTAGGAGCACAAATTAAAGCAACAGCAGACCTTTTATCACCAACAGATTATAGAGAAAAGGCAGAAAGTCTCCAATATTGAACATCTCCAGGATGAACAGTCAAGTTTGTGAAGCCTAACGACACACACTGAAGACGAAGACCATATGAGGGAGTTTACTATGTGCATATATACACACACTTGCGTATGTCTGCACCATCACTGTCATGCACATGCTAAGGTGTAAGATGGACAAGACCATCCACTCCACCACGTGGCAACATATGCAATGTGTGCCAATGCTGATACAGTGAAGCAGCATGCCTGCTGCATGCAGCGCACCACTGTGCTTTCAGCTGTCCCTCCCCCACTGTGGGCCTTTTCTCCTGCACTTCTCCCCTCTGCCATCACGCTGAGGAAGGTTTCAAAACTGTGTTTACATTTTAAAACTGCAGTTTTAAGTACTCATACCCTAATTGAACAAAATTTTACATTACTATACTATATCCATGCCAGTAGAGTTGTTCAATCCATATGACAATACCTCAGAGAGAGAACATACATTACTGTCATTTTCTGCAATTTCAACGGGGTGAGCCCTCACATGGGACCGGCATTTGTTCGTAAAGTTTTTCCGACTATAGTGGAGCACTGATTATGCATCCCTTTTTTATGCTGCGCCATGCATTTTTATGATGCATTAGCACAGTCCCGGACGGAGAGTCCTTCAAATACACAATGCACTGAAAGTATGTATGATAGGTCGCATGCCCGACAACCAGTGAGAATTAATTGCATAAAGTAAAACAGGTTGCTAGATTGGTTTACTGAAAAATTTCATGTGATTCTCAGTTAAGATCAAGATCCTCCGAAGATCTGGCGCTCGAGTGACAGCAATGCGCCTTGGCCGACGGTTTGGAGCAATGCAGCATGCGTATGACCTGTGGCCGTCATTGTGGTGTTTGCCTGACCTGCATTTCCATGTGCTTTACTGTCAAAGGCCATGCAGAAATCAATTATACGTTCATTTTAATGTGGGGTCATTGTGTGATGGTAAACTGGTAAAACGTTAGAACTTTTATAGTAAACCAAGATTAGACTCCAAAGCATTTTTGCAGAAGCTTTTATACGAAAAACGCTAGGCCTAGCACACAAGACGAGTTAGCAGCGCTGAGGCACCGGATGTACACGGTTCCAGGTGGAGTCTGGCACGCAGGATGACACATGCATGGTTGTATCGAATATCACAGACAATTAGTTATCTTCTACCAGCGCCCAGTGCAACCTACCATGTGGGAAAAATTACGTACACGTGATGCAACTCTTTCGGCTGACTTTTGTCTTTCAAACTACCGGCTGCTGTCAAGTTGGGGGCAGCCCTTACACAGTATATACAGTATTCATCTCATCTAGAGCCATCAGGAGCCATGGGAACCTGTGCTAAGTTAACATTATGTGAGAAAAAAATTGACCAACGATTATGTATCTTGGTAATGCAATTTGTGAGTGCAGCTGCAGCGGTGTTTGAACCGTAGGCGACTGCAGATGGAACACACAGTGCCGAATGGAGGCGGTTCTAGGTTTCGGCTTGGGCAACATGCACAAAGATTCGCCGCTACTGAGCTCCTCTTTGGGCGACCGAACAATGGTGTGCGCTACTCTGGTGCCATCTCTTAGTGAGTCGCTGCCGCGAAACCCTTCGTCATGCTACCTCCCTACTCTCATCCTCCGCTGCACTCCGCGCTCAGTTAAGCCAACGACGGCGAGGCACACCGCTCAACATGGGAATGGGCACCTAAGAGCTGTGCTTTAAAACACAGGTGAAATGAGGTAGGTAATGTCGGGCAATTACGTTTCACACAAGATTTGTTAACTACACTGACTTGTTCAGCACGGTAAAGCACAGCTGACTTGTAACGGGTGAAGACATGTGCCTGATAACCTCCATTCCAGTATATTATAAACAGATTCATCTCTTTTTTTTTTTAAGTGAAAGCTTTACTATGCCATGTTCCGTGAGTTTAGCTGACTCCGTCGATTTGGCCTTCAGCGACCTTCAGTTGCTCCGGAGCTGTGCTGAAACCTATCAAGAGTGGGAGCTTCGAAAGCAAAGGAAAGGCACATAACTGGTGCCCTGGGACAGTGGATGCCTCAATCCCGCTTTGAGGTACGTGGCGTGGCGGTGGTGAGAGAAAGATGTGGGCTGCATGCGTTGGCACTAACGTTGTGGCAGGCATGCGGCACTGCAGCAACAGGCTGCAGTGTTCATTGGGTGAGCAATCTCTTGCGATCAACCATTAATTTAACTGCCACCTGGCAGGGTGGGCACGCTGCCTATCCAGTGCCCGGAACGCATTCAACGTTACAGGCGCCAACCTGCGTCTAGTTGCCCGATACACAGCTTTCTCTCTAATCAGGTTCAACAGTAGCTAAACTGTAGCTGATTTTTTCACTGACACACTATGTTGACAATGCATCAAAAGGGTGCCGATGTGATCTGGAGAAAAACCCGACTATTAGTATCATATTTACTTGAATGCAATTAGAGTTTTTTTTACTGATAATAGAAACGAAAAGTAACCCCTCGCATTAAAGGGAATATTATGCAGAGGCAGTTATGAAGACTACAGCATATTTACTTCCATATTGGTCAATATATTGAACAGACTGACCGCCAACTTCAGTAACCAGAAAGACTTGGAATGTTGTAGAGGCTGACCAATGAAAGCTTTGACGTGCTAGCATTCAACTAAACCGACTGGCAAAGTGCATCACATATCGAAGCAGTGGCGGTGCAGTGAGAAACCTTGTCACAGGGAGCCCAAAATGTGTTCACCAAGCATGAATTCGATGCTTTGTCACTTTGTTCCTGGGAACATGCAATAGGATACACGAGACCTGAAGGCCTTCATTTTGTTCTATTAAAGTTCAAGACATCCTCAGTGGAGGGGGAGGCCCAGAAGAAGCATTTTCTATGAAAAAAACCATACAGAACCCCCTTCAAGACGTATATTAACAAAGAAATGACTAACAAAGAAACAAAGAAAGAGGTAGTGAGGAAAGGCATCATTTTCAAGCCTTAAATAAAAACATACATTGACCAGTTGGTCAGTTGTACATTTTTCCAGGAACTTTATACTGAGCTGATTTTACATACCTGAAATAAATGTTAGCCTTAGCGCATTTGTTACAGTTTGTATTATCACACTCTAAGCACGTAGTCAGAACTATCTGTTTCTGCTCTGCCTAGAAAACAATAAAATCAGAGCATGCATTGAGATTAAGGAGGCAAATGGTGTCCTGAGGCATGAGCATCTTTTTAATTTGTCATTTAGAGGCACTACTCGTTGGCTTCTCAGGCCTAGTGCAAGACAAGTGATCCGAGGTTACTTTTAATTACAATAAGAGTGCCATCCAGTCATAAAACTTTAGTCCATAAATTTCATAATCTTTAATTCTACCATACGTAATTTTCGTCAGGGCACTGTCTCTGCTGGGCAGTGACAAGTGATAAATTTAGGGATGATTATGCCACCACTTTCTACAAGCACAACAGCAAGTTTTCACAGGCAAGACGCTTTCCATGTTATCTGGGCTTCATTACAACTAGCAAGAGGCTTATTTCAGGCCAAATAAAAGGCTTGCATACTCAGCAAGTTTGATATGGATTAAAACAAAGTGCAGTAAAAGCTCATTAATTTGAATTTCTCTGGATCAGAAAAAATTGTTGAATTATCCAAAGTTTTGAATCATGGAACGACACCAAAAAACTGAGAAGAACTGATTGCATCAGGGTAAATTTATTTGGTGAAAAACAGCGCAATGGTCGCCTGCCTAAGAGATAAGAACAACTTGACAGCGAGAGCGATTCAAATTTCTATCAACGCTTTATCGCTTGCGCGCTGTTGGAACCGTCGAAGCAGATCAGCTCTAAGGTGATAAAGGCCTCCTCAGCATTTTCATGAGTGATACGGTAGCCCTCACAAACGGCTGCATTGCATGTGGGAGAAGCTTAATATCAAAAGGAGCAAATGGCATGTGACGAGCGCACAGTTATGGTGCACTGGAAGAGACATGTGGATAGAAGCGAGAGAAACACGCAGCAGCACCAGTCAGCGTCCTAACCGGCGTGCAGCTGGACTCGGTTGGCTGGCTGATGCATCTCCGACAGCTGCGAAGCTCAGGAGAGTGAAACTGAAACTAAGCGACTGAACTATTCTGGGGAACAGGGCCATCCGTTTTTTGTCGCGCCTACTGCTACACCCCCTTCAGAGGTGTGCAGGCAACGTGGCAGCGTGCAATTTAGGCTTGAGTAAGGCTACTTTGAGGATCGCTTGCCATGCCAGTCGTGCCTGGATGCAGCCTCCCTTCAGAAAGCCGTTCAATTTAACCGATGCGAGACACGAAGCATTCGAAATAACGAGCCATAGACTTGCATGTTGCATGAGCGTTGGCTTACACCTCGCTGGCTGTTCGAATTACCCGAATTTCCAAATTAATTGGGGTTGAATTAACGAGCTTTTATTGTATGTCTGTGTGGCAATGGCAGCAGAGGCAGACAGCAAAAGTTTTTTGGTTTATGGTTTATGGGGGCTTAACGTCCCAAAGAGACTCGACTATGAGAAACGCCATAGTGAAGGGCTCTAGAAATTTTGACCACCTGGGGTTCTTTAACGTGCAGTGACATCGCACAGTACACGGGCCTCTACAATTTCACCTCCATCTAAATTCGACTGCCACGGCCGGGATCGAACCCGCATCTTTCGGGTCAGCAGCCGAGCGCCATAAGCGGCTGTGTAGACAGCAAAAGTGACTGCACAGCGCAAAACCTGTCCACCTCAGACAGACAGCTACACAACTGCACAGATTGGCAAAATAACCTTCCTAAGCTTTTTCGGCTGCATAATGTTTAATTTAGCTTTGAAGAAATTGGTGACTGCAGCGTAATGCAAAAGCAATAATTTCTGTGACTGGTTAATGTGCTCTAGTGCACAACGAAGTATGTCGCTTCTCATGGTTCGGTCCAGATGTACAATATGATCTCAAGTGGTATGGCTCACCATAAACTGAAACGTTTAATGACAGGCAACCATCTATCTATGGTGATAGAGTCAGTGTTAAGAGACAAGAAAAGAGCAGAGTGGGTTAGGGAGCAAACACAACTTATAATACCCTAGTTAGCTAGGTAAAGAACAGGAAATGGGCATGCGTAGGGCATGTAATGAGGACAGCAGATAACCGATGGTCATTTGGGGTAACGGAGCCCATTCCAAGGGGATGGCAAAAGAAGCAGGGATGAGAGAGAGAGACAAGTGGGTGAACGAGATTGGAAGGCTTTTGTTTAGCAGTGAGCGCAGTTAGGCTGATGATGATGATTACCTATATACCCATGAACACCCTGCTTTTCGTCCCTTCCGTGCCAAAAGGTTGCTAATATGAGCCAGGAAGGATGACGCTGTGCTCCCATGGCAGACTTTCTTCCCATTTTTTTTTTTGTTGCGATCGCTTAGGTCACTGAAGTTTTGATGCTCACGAAGCACACAAGTAAAGGGTGCTACAGTAAAGGCAGCAGCTGTGTGGTGGATCCCCGCATGCAAGTTTGTGGTGCCTGTATGTGCACTGTAACAGGGTCCTATGTCCGTAGATGCAGCTTCTATCTGGGAATCACTGCTGTAGCACGAACGAGCATCTTGATGGCCGCGCTGCCTTCGTCTGTATTTAAGCAGGTGTTTGATATAATTGGGGCAGTTACAACTGGGCTTGACTACATGATGTTCTACTCCTGAGCATGTGTTTGCAGGTTTGAACATTTGCTGTGACAAATGTATATTATGATAATGACTACATCCAAAAATGCTTGTGTAATGAGACTTAATTGCACACTAAAGAATTCCAATTCAGTAAAAGTGAAATGATGTCTTCTATTATACGGTGAGCCTTACAGCCCAGATGTAGCTTTGTCACATAAAAAAACCAATTTAAAGAAAAAGAGAAAGTAGAAGACAGGCTTTGACGACACACATGGAAAACTAATAAATGTGGTAGATGGTCCAACCTTGGCTCCATTCCTCAACACAGCCAATTTTCACTCTCACATGCTCAGAAAAAGACTCATCCACTGTTTCAAACTGTTCAAAGGAGCCTTACCTGCATGAATACTTTTCCAAGAACGACGTCACCTTCATCCTTAAATATGGTGCTGAAGACCACAGTCACTCTGTCTGGCTTTGCCTCGACGTACCTACAATGAGACGGTGGTAATGAATACAAAATGCACAATGCAAACAAGGCTTTTTAAAAGGGCACCGAGGACAACTTCATCAAGTTTTCATTCTGCGTAAAATCCGATACCTGAGCCCTTCGTGCCTGTGTTGGTGTTTGCATGGCATCAAAAGGTGCTTTCATTGCTGCAAAATGTGTAGTTAAAGCTTGAATACCTTTTCCTGCCACTCAGATCCAAGCTCATGAAGCAGGTGATGATGTCGACTGTTGTAAGTTAGCATCGTTCATTTTCTGTGCTTCGTATTGCTTTTCAGGTTCCTTGCATGACAAAAGTGTGCTAGCGGCTGCGATGCAAAATTTACTTCAATATTCTGGTGAGGTTTCATTTCTTTCAATGTGTGAAATGCATCAAACAGTAAGATTTTGACTTTTATGCATCTGGTCATTGGTATCTGCTCATTCTTGTCCATCCCTCCACTCTGGTGCACAGATGCACACCTGTGCAAAGGTCAATCTACCCCTCCTCTGCACCTGCGCTCGAAGCGAGAAGGTACCCTTGAGCATTTTCTACAGTAGTGCAATACATGCATAGCAAAAGTTAGCCTACAAGGTTTTTGTTCTATCAGACAAAAAAAATCTTGTGATGACTCTTTTCTGCACTCTATGTTCTTTCCTAGATTATCCCCTTCAGGAAGCAATTAAATCTGCTTACAGAAAAAATGATTTACTGCATAAATAATGATCACAAGACCCATTAGAAGTAAAGTGTAAAAAATTACTCAAGCCTTCACATTTGATCACATGTTTATTTTGTCCGCATTTGTGGATATCACACCTCAAAGCTGCTGTATGTACAAAAAATTGTATGATATTGATAAATGTTTGTAATAGAAGATGCCTCATAGAATTTTTTATAGTGTACTACTTGTGAGATATAAAAAATGGTTCTGGTTCTTATTAATGAAATTTTTGAGCGCAGCTGCTGAAATACTTGAATTGTAGGTGACTGCGTACGGAACATGTACTGCCGAACGGATATGGCTCAGGGTTTCGGCTTGCCATCCCGGTTAGCTCAGTTGGTAGGGCGACTGCTCCGGTGAAGCGGTGGTCCCGGGTTCGAACCCGGACCAGGACGAATTTTTCTTTAACTACGAAGTTTCTGAGAAAGCTGTATAGCTTTCATTTGCAGCCGTATGGCTGCGCTTGGCTGGATGCGAATGAGTAATTACTCCCTTATTACAGACAACTTTGTGGAAAGGCATTCACTGGATGTTCCCCAGCTGCCTTGTGTGAACAAAAACTAGCAGGCAATCGCAAGAGGCATATCATTCCGGTTTTTTGCTTTCTGGCACGTTTGCATAAAACATGGGCCAAGTATATTAATGATATAAGAGACCAGCAAAATTTTCACCACAGTAAAAGCTCAACAAAGTTAAAAGTGCGTAAGTGTGCCTACATAGTCTCGTCCTCCCTGTAGTGAATGACGGCCCTCTTGTCCCCAATCTCGCCACGCTCCTGGAAGTCAAAGTACTTCTCGAAGACAGACGCAAAGCAGTTCCTCTTGAGGTGGCTGGCCTTGAGGGCAGCCTCCTCTATGTTCTCGGGAAGGTTCTCCAAGTCAAACAGAAGTGACACATTGTAGCCTGCACAGCAAAGCAGAGGGATAAACAATGAGTGCAGGGAACCAGGCTTCTAACAAATGCAGTCACCCTTGTACGTGACAGAAAGGTGCTTCAGGAGAACTTCTGTTTTCCATGCAGTTGAAACTTGATGGTTTTATGGTTTACGGGAGTTTAACATCCCATATGACTCAGGCTATAAGGAACGCCGTAGTGAAGGGCTCCAGAAATTTTGACCACCTGGGGTTCTTTAACGTGCACTGACATCGCACAGCACACGGGCGCCTTTGCGTTTCGCCTCCATCGAAATACGACCGCTGCGGCCGGGATCGAACAATCGTCTTTCGCATCAGCAGCCGAGCACCATAACCATTCAGCCAGCGCGGCGCCCAGTTGAAAATTGAGTCGAGTTTTCTAGAACAAGCCTCATGTTACATGTCTGAGCTAAGTTCTGCCGCTCCATCAAACTATGTCTGCTTACCAGGGGCTGTGCCCCTGCTGTGTATACAGGCTGCTAGCATCTTTAGGCAAGGCCTAAGGGCGACCGTAGATCTAAAGTTATGATTTTGAGGCAGAACGAAAACAACTTATGACAAAGGCCAAAGCAGAGCTGGAAATGAAAAAAAAAAGTTGACAATTTAGCCCTTTTTGAGAAATTACCACAGCTTCCAGTTTGCTTTTAATTTTCTCTCTTAAACTGTACAATGCAGTCTTATATTGTGCTAATTTCAACTGAAATGAAAAACAAAATGTAAGCACTCAAACAATACGGCATTATTTCTCAAAGTCTGATGGTTCTTGTACATTCAAGATGACCACAAAATCTGCCTGGAATTAATGCACATACAGTTAAACCTGGACATAATGAAGTTGAAAAAAGTCAGATTTTTCGTTACATCCAGGTTTCGTTACATGGAGTTTTGCAAAAAGACCCAAAAAGTCAATGAAGAACGGAAACCAAAATAAGAAATAAATGTAGGTGAAATCACCTTCAAAATGTTTACAGAACACCCCATTGCTCGAAGTCATAAACATGGAGAAACGTTCCGCGATCGCGCTATCAGACTACTGCAGCAGCTGCCGCCACCTCCGCCGCGGCTTGCGCAACGCCGCTACAAGTGGGGTTCCATTGGAAGAGTGGGAGAGGCGGGGCACCGATAGAGCTAGAAGACAGCGCATGCGGTCGCGCTGCCGCCATGGACCGGTCGTGGAGGCACATGCTTCTTCCTGCATGTTCCCTCTTTCAGTCTGGCCGCCGCTGTTGCCCCTGAAAACGGACAGGAAGCGGGGACGGCTGAGAGTGCCACTGACGCAAGGCAAAGACCTTGTGTCACTGGCACTCTCAGCCGTCCCTGCTCCCGACACGCGAGAGCTATCTGCGCCGGAATCACGCAAGCAACATACCGCGCGACGGCAATGGGCGCGCACTGCTCGTGCCGTCTCGTTTTTGTCGTGCCCTATCAATTTTCGCTGCTGTTGGGCATGAACTGCTGTAGTGCCACGTGATATGGCATTCCAAAAGCGAGAGCAACGGAGGTGCGCCGGTGGCGGTGGAGCCCGACGTGTCGAGTCATCTGTGGTCGCTCGTTGCGATTGTTGGCGTTCCTCTCATGTCAGTGCATGCTTTATCGTCGTGAAACTTTTCTCCTGAATTTTGTAATTCAGCACAAGCTAACAGATGATCGGCTTAGCGAGTTTGTTATATCAAATTCAACCGCCACTGCGTGTCTGTTACATGGAGGTCTCAAACACACGCGCTTCAATGGGGGCGGCGTTGGGGAACTAAAAAACTTCGTTACATCGAGGAAATTGCTATATGGAGGTTTGTTACATCTAGGTTTAACTGTACATATTAAAACCTTGTTAATTCAACCCCTGTGAATTTAGAAATCTGGACAATTTGGACCCCTCCTGCTGCTATCTTGGCCAGTGGCCATGTAGATTTATGGCATTAGACAATTGTTAAGTTGGAAGCAGCTTGGCATAGACTGGTTAATTTAGACAAGTTTCCGACGGAGGGGTTGTGTTGAGGTAGGACTGGCACAGCAATCGATGGTCTAAATAGCCCTCCTCAAGCCAGAATCTCATTGTCCAGTGTTGCCCGTGCATCTCCATGTGTTCACAACAGCAAGCATGAGAGCAATCATAGGGCCCCTAGTGGTAAAAAGATTTTCTGACCCCATAGAATCGGTTTTGCTTTTTGGGATAAAGCACCGGCCCGTGGTGATGGCGGTTATCAGTTGTGCATTGGCCAGCCAAGTGAGCACAGCTGCACACTGTTTTGGATGCCTATTGCGCGCCGAGACTGCTTGCCTGTCACATGCTGTTCCCAGCTTGTATGGTGAAGTGTCCTCACATGCAGAGACACTGCTTGTGAGAAGGCTACACTGCTATTGTGTGGCAGCGTGAAAGGGGCCACAGAGGCATTTACCACTTTGGAGCAGTCCTGCTTCGGCACTCCTGCCAATGTAAATGTAGAAGAGGATTTCACGAACTGCGAAAAATTCATTTTCATGCAATTTTCATTGCAAAAGCCGATGGCCCCTGCCCAGGCTTTTACCAAATAAATTTTCTGCATTGCAAAGTAACTACATTGCAATGTTTTTCTCTCTGTTGGCATTTGCTGCTCGATTTATTCCATAGGTGCAACCTCCACTGAACTCATCTTTGTGCTTCTTTGCCAGTTGTTCAGCATTCTGGGCTTGTTTTGAGACTTGCTGTGCTACTTATTCAGCAAAGCAAACCTGACGCCAGTCAACTTCTCTCACCCAGCGGAGAGTGTTACGGGTTCAGGTTAGCTCAAAGGCCTCTGGATCCTTAGCTCTTGCAATGTTGTCACCGCCGATTGTTAGGGAAGCATCTAATATTTACGCTCATAGTGTCTCCAGTACCAGACAGGCATTTTAATGCAATAACGTTTAGGGTGTCGTCTCACAAAAAATTTTTCCGGCTACTCTGTCCCAAAATTCCCTGATTGGTTGAAAGAGGTCACGTGACCTTTTTAGCATCATCACAACCTACCCACAATGGCAGGTGGCTGTCAGCCACCTGAAAGCCACCTGTCAGGGCAGTGGTGCATCGCTTAACCACGGTACCACTGCGCCAATAGTGGTATGCGGACTCCCCGCAATCTTTGAATGCGACTGAGAGGGTTACAACATCAACACATGACTCCCAGTAGACCAAATAGGGCACTGCCAAATTTGAGTCTGAGGGCCTGCAAAATTTGGAAGGTCCACCCATAAATATTCGAAAGGACCCCCAAAATTTTGGAAGTAGGCCCACTCCAGAAAATGGATTAAGGTAGATTAGTGGGTTAGATTATGATTTAGTGGGTCAGATTAGCATAATCACATACGATAATCGAATGGAAGGTATTTGAACATTCACGCCAAACAAGGACAATGGAACCGGTCCCAATCGAAGTTTTGGTGGGAAGATCACCAGAACATCATTAGACACTTACTCTAGACCCCATGGCATGCAACCTAAATGCTGTCGCATTTTCTCCTTCAAGAATGTGGTTATGAAGACACTCAAGTTTTTTTACAGCTTGCTCCCAGACGATGCTACTGAAGGACAAAGAGGCTAACATGGAGGCTAAGAGCTCCAATATAGTTGCTTAATATGTTTTTACTCCAACTGAACTAAGAAACTTTCAGTTCCAGCCATGAAATTTGGTATCAAATGCCACGTAAAACATTTCTTCCTTAAATATAGAGGGGCCTGGCTGCTCACTTCCTCTTTTTCAAAACTATTCTTTAAAGGGTAATATACTGCACAAGAACATGTGCAATATTATAAAAGAAGAAGAAAAGAAACTATGTTCAGAAATGCAATGAAAGAAAAAATACTTTTTTTTTTCGGATTTTAGCTTACCCTATCTCCTTAACTGATTTGTTTCTCATTTTGTGAGAACTGTTGCAGGAATAAGAGGAAGAAATCTGTTGTTTTTTACCTTCCCTAAGACCTTGAAGATAGCGTTTGTCAAAACTAGACGCTTGATACCGAGCAGACAATGGGCTTATTACGACATACATATGAAGAAATCCAACAGTCACTGAAACCAAGGAAAGCATAGAATGTATTTTTTGTTATCTGTGGTGTTAATCAATAAGAATTTAATAGTGTAATTGTTTTACGGCTTAAAAATAATTGATTAGAAAGTAGATGCAGAAAACAACATGATGCAGGTGGGATGCAAAACCACGAGCTCCGAATTTCATGTCTGATGCTCCACCAACTAAGCTACAGCAGCCACTGTCCAGACAGCCAAGTATGCGCAAGTATGTGCATAACTAGCCAAGTATGTGCCAATTATGCAATATCATGTTTCAGTCTATAAGTCTCACTTCAGAAAGGAGTCAATTAAAAATCTACTTGTTTACACATTTACTCATGGAATTTCCTATAACCATCCATACCAAGCGAAAGACAGAGGGTCCTACCAGAAGTGGTGCAGTTATGTACAATTATGTACTGAGTGTTTAAAACAAGGCCCATGCACAGTGTAGCAGAAACACATACCATCTTCAGGTGTTGTCAGCAGGGCACCATACTCTCGCTTTAGAAGCTGGTAACATAGAAAAAAAAAACACAGAAAAGACAGCAATGAGATTTTCTAAGCACTTCAAGATATGACAAGAAAATAAACTAGACTAGTGATGAGGGGAAGGTTCAGACACTGCGAGACAGGAAATTTGGCACTGACATTTTAACAACACCTCCTACTTTACATCAATGTTCAGAAAAACTGTGGAAAGCCTCTGCAGTTTGTGCAGGGTATATATTGGTGTACTGCAGAGTGACACTCTGACCAATCTCATGAGCACGGTTTAAATTATGCATATATGATGTGAATACTCAAAATAATGATCTATCAATGTGCTTATGACAACCTCTCACATTTCCAAAAGCTTACAAGGCAGGAGTGAAAAGCTGTGCAGCTGTACAGCATGTATTTGCAAGCACATTTGTAATTTTAATTATAGTAAATCTTGCTCAAAACATCATGGTGTTATGTAAAACAATACTGCACAACACGATGCTGTGTAGTGCATCATGAATTAAAACAATGCATGATGTTACCATAGGCCAAGAAAATGCTGTTACCTCATCTGCACCATGTTCCTGGAGCTCCTTATAGAATTTCAACGAGATGCTGACCTGCAGAAATTACAAACCAAAATAACTTTGGTGCTCTGGTGACTAAAACAACACTGCATACACACTCTTGACTTACTAATTCTGTGTGCAGTACGCTTGAAGCTGTAAACAAAACTGCACATTCAAAATACAAACTGTGTACAGGTATTATGCCAACACACCCATTGACAAGTGTGTGTTTGGTTAAGCTGTACATAACCTTTCTTGCACCAAAGAAGTCTTACCAAAGCACATTTGATAATTCCCTCAGTTTCCTCTACCACTGAGTGAAAGAGCTGCTGCCATAACTCTTTTCAGTGAATTCACATTACAATGAGATCCGAGGGATGTTGAGAAAAGCTCTGCTGTAGAGAGTATTTTCAATGACAGCAAGGGCACCACAGCACTACTAAATGTAAGTGCTAAACGGACTGCAACATAGCACAGAGATTAGGAGGAAACAAGTGTAGTGAATGGATGTTTTGCAGATTAAGCATAAAAGCATAAAAGAATTATGTGCAGAAAATGATGTCGGTATCGCCCCATGAACATTTCTGCCAGGCTTTTACATTAACTGTGGCGTTCCTTATGAGGCTGCATTTTTTCACTGCTGCATTACATTAATGCTCATGTTTCAATTGCACGAATGGCAATGCAATGTCAGGCTGCTACGGGTACAGAATGTACGCAAGAACAGGTAAAGGGCAGAAAATCTATGAATACTCCTTTGTGCTCCACCCTCTATTTCAATGCGAACTCTAAGTGATTCGCACTAAGTAATGAAATCTATAGTCCAGCTTACTTAAGTAAACAAGAAACAAACAAATGTACAAATGTCAGACATGGTGTGACAGCTATGGTAAGTGACAGGTGTGGAAGTGAACCTGGCAAAAAAACTCAAATTTGCTCTAGCCATAAAATGTCTGCCACTAGTCATAAACAGTTATTAAACAAGTGGGAAGAATTGGAATCACTCACCCTAATTTTCGTCTTGTCACCATTTGGGTTAGATATATGGTATAGAACTCCATCAAAGTCAGCAATTTTGACTTCAACAGCCTCTGGCTTGTTGCTACATAAAACAGCATAAGAAATCAGGTGAGGATGAAAATAATACGAAGAAATGAAGAAAAAATAAGGAAAAACATGAAGTACGCCCAATGCACAACTACAATAGCGGCACGTAAGTGAGCAGGTCACGCAGTGCTTTATTGTTTTGCACTATTTAATCACAACACCATTTCAATGGAAAAGAAGCGATTTTAGAAAGGACACTCAAAACATTACTGCTTCATTTATTTACACAGTTAACAAACTTCATCAGTGTTCCCTGACTTGCAAAATTCTGGATGGATAAAAGCATGTGTGAACTCAGGTTAGAGGTACTGTGCTGGACATGACTTCCCCTCAGTAAGTATAGAAATCAAAAGCTAACGAGTAGCACTACTCTCAGAGAACACCCATTAGGAGCCTTTTACCCTGTGACAATGCAGATGCCATAACTACATGAATGCCCAGAGTGAGCTCTCTCTCTCTTTTATGAGAGGGAGTCGAACAAAGTGCCGAGTCACAAGTTTAAGGTGCGCCCACAAAGGCGACACGACACGCTTGGTTGTGTTTTCAATTTATTCAGCCGCAGAGCCAGGCAGCGTGCGACCTACTCAGGGTGCTTGCGCGTGCCGCCTTGGTAAGAGGCAATGGGTTATAAGTCTAGGTACTCTATGACAGCCCACAAAGCAATTTTGACCTTGTCTGAGCGGCATCATGAAAAAATGGTGCTATGAGGAAATTTCGATTCTTTCTGAACACCGTCTCAGCTACTACAATATTGTGTAGCATTCAGCTTGTTGGTATCTATTTATAAAATAACAGCGCAAAGAAAGGACACAAAGAAATCCAAGGCAGTGTTCTGTCCTGATTACTGATTTTATTTTGTTGATTAAAGATGATCTGAACTTTTGCACAACCGCTGGAAGGAACCAAACTGTTGCAGATGGCAGGGCGCTGTCTACTTAAAAAAAAAAAGAAAAAAAAGCCGTTCACAAATTTTGTGCGCGATCCCGCATTATTAATCTCGAGATCAGGTAGCAATGAAGAACAACTTTACCAATGGATAAGAAGTGAGCAACCAAAGACACGCGATCTGGCGCAAATGGCTCTATGTCCGAGTTGTTTTGCAAGGACAGTTCACTGCTCTGAACTGTTCTCGTTGAGCACTCGGAAAGGTACGCTATGACCTTTTTTTTTTTAACCAGCAAGTTCACGCCTAGTGCGACAGTGCTCGCGCCGTACTTCGCGTAATGCTGGTCAGGAAAACGCGACATCAATATCGCAAAATCACCAGCAGCGCGTCCGGAGCCTAGGAGTGACATTGATACGTCTGCGATCTCCAGATAAATAACATCAACGTTCTTGCACCGGTCTCTACGTTTGCTGACTCAATCGTTATAAGCAGACTTCAAAACAAGGATCTGACGGGAAACTATTGAAAAAAAGAAGTCACAGTACATAAAAAACAACTAACAACTAAAACGATCGAAAGCGATCACACAGAAGCGCTATGGAATTTAAAGACAGCAAATGATTCATGCTAGGTGGGTAGGGCAGGAAGCGCACAGGTGTATGCCGTCACTGTCAAGGGCTACCCGTGAGCTAAGTACGCAGGCTGAAGTGATTAGCAAAAGAGCGTTTAACACTGCAATACCACACACTGACGAGTCAACAATCGGACAACTTAAATTAAACGATTAAAAAGAATAATTTTAAACTCTTATCAGCAATGGACGATCGCCGAAGAGCTCCGCTCCGTTCGGCAAGAGGCGCGGTGCAGCTTCGAAGAAGAATGGATTTACTTACGCTAACTGGGCATTTTTGAACTTGAGCCGTAATGTTTCTTCTATTATTCTGTTGTTGATTTCCAATAATATCATCTTAACCGGCAAATACACAAACTCCACTCAACACCCCGAACTACACCGGAAACCCTCAGGCCGGACGCGAGTAAGTGTAGATAAAGCCACCGCTAGTCTCGTATAAAGTTAAACGCACCATGTACAAAAACTGCATCATTGTTTAAGAACAACAGACTCTTTTGCAATAAGGTAACTTTAATAAATCACAAATTATATCATAGCTACCACTTAGAAAAATATACGACGATGTAATCATGTCGCAACCAAGTTGCAATGACGCGTACGTTATATTTGCAATTTTAATGCCGTTCATGACGACAATGCAAGGAGTGAACATGAAAAATGGAGCACTTTCTGGGTAATTTAAAAGTTTATCAAGAACAAGAAGTTGTTTTCTTGTTACAACAGATGGCGCTACCATTGAAATAAGCGTATTTTGAGTTGTGTGTTTGCCAGTTCTAATGATTCACTGCGC
Source organism: Amblyomma americanum (assembly GCF_052857255.1). Taxonomy (NCBI): domain Eukaryota; kingdom Metazoa; phylum Arthropoda; class Arachnida; order Ixodida; family Ixodidae; genus Amblyomma; species Amblyomma americanum. The sequence continues at coordinate 171,757,379 of NC_135499.1, read as the reverse complement.
TTGCTTTCACAACTACAAAACACAGCTGCTGAGGCTGGATAGGTGGTGGTGCGGGCGCTGTTTTGTTAAGAATTGGAAAAGAGTGGAGCGAAGGCGCGCTGTTATTTACAGGCGCAGGACATCGGCTGCCCATCTTGCGATAAAACTTTCAGAGACGCGTTGACGTTTACATGGTAAGTGTGTTGTTCGCACATTACTCGCCCATGAGTGTGCTTACGTGTTTCCGCTGATGGATTGTTTCGATCTCACCTTTGCACTCATTGTAATTTGCCCCGCAGTTTTTGTATTTGCAAGTGTTGTTTAGAGTAGTGATTCCGTAAAGCGGGGCATTATTGCACACATGGAGTTTCGTTCATGTATCCTGATTATCACAAATCAGACTTTTGTTCAAGCGCATACATCTTAAATTTCTTCATACCCTGTATAAATGTGATGACGTGTAGCCCGATAGCTGCTGATCGGTGGTTTAACCAAGAAATGTTCTGTTTACAGGAGGCGCTCGTCATGAATGTCGACGAAAACCTGTACACCAAAATCAAAACTAATCTGTCTCGGGTGCAAGTTTACGAAAGACGTGACCTGCAAGAAAAAGCTTTGGCATGCATCCCCGTTTCGGAGCTCACTCGCAAGGCGCAGCTTACGATGATTGATCACGCATCCCGCAATACTCCTGACAAAGATAAGCGTGATCCCGGGTTCAGGGACTTCCTGTTAATGGAGCTTTTGCATTGGTTTAAGGAATCATTCTTCACCTGGGTGGACACGCTGAAATGCAGTCGTTGCGGAGGTGCTACAACAAACGTCGGAGCTGGAGAGCCCACTGCTGAAGAAATAGCAGGTGGGGCGTCACGTGTGGAGTTGCACGGCTGCTCGAAGTGTCAAACTCTGGCGAGGTTTCCTCGCTTCAACTACCCGCCTAAGCTGTTAGAAACTCGAAGAGGTCGCTGTGGGGAGTGGGCCAACTGCTTCACGTTTTTCGCCAGGTCGCTGTCCTTCGACGCTCGCTATGTGCTCGACTGGACTGACCACGTGTGGACTGAGGTCTACTCAGACAGCCAGCAACGCTGGCTTCATTGCGACCCATGTGAAGCTCTCTGTGATGCACCGCTTGTTTATGAGGCTGGCTGGGGCAAGAAGCTTTCCTACATTTTTGCTTTTTCCAAAGATGAAGTGCAGGATGTCACGTGGCGCTACACGTCGAACTTTGAAGCCGTACAGGCGAGGCGGGTGGCTTACTCAGAGGCAGAACTCATCCAGCTGATGCTTGCACTCACCCGACAGTGCCAAGAATCATATACACAGAAACGCAGGGAAGAGCTCTTGCTCAGGAGAGTGCTGGAGCTAGCGGAATTCCTGGCTCCTAAGAAGGTGACTGAGAGTGAACTGCAGGGAAGATTGTCGGGTGCCTTGGCGTGGCGACAACAGCGGGGTGAGCTTGGAAGCTGGGTGCCCTTCACATACAGACCAGCCAGCTGCAGATGCAAAAATATCATTTTCAAGTACTCTTCGGCCATGGACAAGTACTCCATTTGGGAGGATGGTGTAGAAACCAACCAAGTCTCGGGCTGGGCAAAAGGAGCGTTCAGCATTGAGAAGATGTTCCGCAAGGTTAGACTTGCCTCTGTCTAATGACAGCAAATTTCAACACATTTGTGAGTTTAGGTGTTAAATGAAATGTCATGCATAGACTGTACACTTGCTGAAAAGTAGCATTAGGATAAAATTAATTTTAAACTGCAGTACAAGTGGCTACTTTCCATTGGTCTAACAAGCTCCAGTGAAAGACAACACTCACGCTCTGTTATTGCTTTAGCAATGAAGTTGCTTATTCAAATGCTCTTCCATCCTTATTTATGTTGTTCACATCTGATTTGTCAGCCAGCTTTTATTCAGGTGCACCACTACACTGTTCATTGCATGGGCTACAGCAGCTGTGTATAGAATAAACAGCATTGTATTGGCATTGTATTACTTTAGTTATAAGATGCAAGTAGCTTGTGTGATGACCAAATGCATTTGTAGCAGGTTACCCGTGCAGCCTTGCTTCTGGCGAGGTAGCCATGCTAAGGGAAATTTATTGCCTTGGGGTGCGTTGGGTAATTTGATTGTCAGCAGTGGCTGTGTGCATGTTTGAACAGCAGATGGTTTCGTAACATGCTAAGAAATGCCACATACAGCCTTTGTCTGTAAAGTTTCGAGACTGATTTATTTTCTTCTCTAGAAATGATTCCCGAAAACAAATGTTGGTGCGTATGTGTAGCGGCATCCTCTCGGGCTAACCTGAGCTATTTATGTTAAGTGCTGTGGTAGCCACTAGATGGCACTACACATAGAAAAATACGTTGTCAGTAGTCGTCTGCGCATTCTACTGTGAGTCAATGTGGAGAGATGGACGTCCGCCTCGAACAGCATGTAAGCATAAAATTCTGTGTGAAGCTTAGCAAGACAGCCACACAGACGTATCAACTGCTTCGTGACGCTTACGGCAACGAGACATTATCATAGGCGTGAGTTTTCGAGTGGCGGTTCGTTTCGGGGAGAACGTCGGTAGAAGATGACACAAGGCAGGGGAGCCCTTCAATTGAACATCACGGAGTGAAAACAGCGTGGCTCGGATCAAGGAAATCGTACTGCAAGACCGCACCATTACAGTCTGCATGCTATCAGATGCTCTCGACATTAGTAAGACAACACACCACCAAATTTTGCGTGAGAACTTGAAGAAATGAAAGCTGAATGCCAGGCTTGTGCCGCATTCCCTCATGCAGAACCAGAAGGACACGCAGACATCAGTGAGCACTGATTTGCTCTCCGAGGCAGAGAAGGATGCTGCATTCGTCGACAGCATCATTGCAGAAGACGAAACATTGTTTTCATTACGATTCTGAAACAAAGAGGTAGAGCGCCGAATGGCAGCCCACAAGTTCTCCAGCGTCGAGAACGGTGCGGTGACAGAAGACCGAAACGAAGACGATGCTGATAGTTTTTTTCGGTGCCAGAGGTGTCATACACCACGAGTTCGTCCCACAAGGGAAGACGGTGAATCAGGAGTTTTGCGACGCCATCACCCTGACTTATGGGCATCTGGGCAATGGGAGCCTTCTCCACGATAACGCAAGGCTGCACAGTGCTCTCAGCGTGACAAAATTTCTCGCCAAGCACAGCATTACTGTACTTACCCATCCGCCATACTCTCCTGGCTTCTCCCCATGCGATTTTTTCCTGTTTCCTCGTGTGAAGAGAGCCCCAAAAAGTTGCTGGATGGGGAGCGTGGAAGCCATTTAAGACTCCATGACAAAGGAGCTGACAGCCCTGCCAAAAGAAGCGTTTTCCAACTATTTCCAAGACCTCAAGAAGTGTAGGAAGCTGTGTAGACTGCAAGGCAAGGGAGAGTATTTCGAAGGGGTTCTGCACAAATTATTTCAATGTTAAACCATTTTTTAATGAACTCAGTCTCGGAACTTTACGGACAAAGGTTGTACCTTATCCATCACGATTAAAGAGACCATGTGGTGATTTCAGGAAGGTAAAAGGGGGGCTTTGTGTTAGAATTGCAAAATGAGTGGGTCGTAAACGCTTTATGTGGCACATAATTTGCAACAGTAGTTTATGGCCTTGTGCGCGCAGTTAGGTCACAAAGTGCCGTGGTGTTTTCGTTACCTTTTTGTTTCTGGATTCTCTAAAAAAATTTTGTATTCCTGAACTTATTGCCTGATTGCATTTTCACTCTTCTGTAGCTACCTTATGGTGGTTTCTTCAGTAGCCTCTTTATTAAGTCATACCATCTCGGTCATCAGGATCAGCAATATCTGGGAAGAGATTTCATCAGCAAGCCGCAAAGCCTGCTAAATTTTTTATGGTTCACCAGTGGTTGAAGAAAACATTTTTCTGCTGTTTGGGCACAGGACATTGTACTCTTAAAAACTTCAGATTTTTATGCTACTACCATACCACCCTTTTGAGATAACTGTATAAGGCCGTGAGCACAAATAAGATGACCCATGCAGTGATATCAAAGTAAATGTACTTTCTCCGAGATATATTTTAGCATACGACATCAAATAATTTTATGCTCAGCTCTTCAGACAATATTTATAAGGCTCAGAAGTTTATTAGTCTTATTGGAATAAAACACGTGATGGCATTGCTGCTACTTTTTCTGATTGCATCTGTTTCGTGGAGTAGCATGCTAAGCTTTTGTTCAATGTCATGTGCCATAGAGGCAGACATAGCCTCTATTTTCTCTCTTTGAAAGGTAGCATTTGTGAAAATTACTCTCATAAAATGAACAAAGGGCATTTTCACAGCTCTTAAAACAAGTGGTGTCATGCTGTTTGCAAGGTAGAGCAAGACTGGAAGATGAGCTATTTGGCGAGGCAGGAAGACTCGGCTGAAGGGTCACTGTCATGGAGGCTTGAGCTGTCGCCTGGAAGGACAATTGAGAGGTTGGATCTCACGTGTGCGGGAACGACATATGAAAACGGATGTGTCAGATGGTCCGTGTCGACAGACGAAGAAAGCATTCCTATCGAGGGCTGTGAGTTTTACTGTCCTTCCTTTTTGCATTACTTTGTTGCACTGCTGCTTGGTTTCAAACTTCAAGGGCATTAGTTCTGTGTACACTTAATTCAATGGCTGGGTTCACTCATCTGTGGCTCCTTCAGTACCCAACCCCGATTCCCTAGTGGTTAGTGAAGGCTTTGTTCTACTTTATGGGTGATAGCTTCAGTAAATGAAGTCAGACTTAAGAGGATGAACAGGTCGTCCAAATAGTGAATGAAACAATGTGAGGCATATTCGAAAATAGTTTTACCATAAAATTTGCAGTTGCATAGAGAATCTAGAAGGTGCACCTAAGACAGATCGAAGTTGGTCTGTATCATTAGCACTATAAGCTAGGATTTTTGTCAGCAATAATTATGCCTTTTGCTGATGAAAGTCTTGCATATTCAAGTGGCTGTATGGTCTGTTCATGCAGTTTATCCCTTCCTCTGCAAGGATCCTGCTGTTCAAGGCACTGACAGTATTGTCCCCATTGTGAACATGGTCAGATTGCAATATCAGCAGCAGAATTATTGCTGTTTTCATGGTGTCCAGAAATTAACTCCTGCATGATTATGTGTTATTTGTTGGCTCGTGTCCAGTTATGTATACTTGCTTTCTCTGATGCATTGACTTATGGCAGGCTTTAGGTGCAAAGACAAGTGGCCGTACACAAAACCTCTAGTGACTAGTAAGAACATATTGTAGCTCAGCCAAAATTTGTTTGTCGTCAAGGTAACATCTTTGAACGTGTGCGATGGTCATGATCAGGCTTCTAGGTTTCCAAAATTCCATGATTCTGCAGAAAATCACGGATTCCAGCATTTTTTGAAGAATTAGATGTTAGCAGCCGCACGCTATATTTTTTTAATGATATATATATATATATATATATATATAATGTAGACATCAGTAGGAATGATGGAATGGTGGGAATCTGATCAGTTTAATAGAATCTGGGAACGAACAAAGTTCTGCATCCACTCAAGCAAGCTAGCGGATCAAATGCTGCGGCTCTGGCAGAAGCGCACTTTGTATGGAAATTATTTTCATGATTAGAGGCTGGACTGTTAGGCACTGAAAACTGCATTTCAGGTGCCAAAAATGGGCAGTTAAAAGTATATTTTAGGCACCTAATGGCGAAAATAGGCATCATAAATTTTAGCAGGAGTTCAAATGATTTCAGGCCTACATATGTACGCACAATGTCTGCTGCAAAATAAATGCAGGGATGATTCGGGATCATGAAGAAGGTGCAAACCTTTGGAGGAGCTTTTCTGAGGTTGTCCCGCAATTTATATGACAAACGATTCACATGCTTCGGCAGGGCAGAGGGTATAGTCATTTTCTGGAATGAAAAATCTTTGAAGAAAATGGTGTTAGCAGCCCTTTTACAAACACTTTTGCGGTGCCTGGCAACAAGCAATAAAATCCAAATACAATTGCTGAAACCTCCGGAGGCACTTATAAAACACGAGCTGTTCAATGTTGAACACTTGAAAATAGGCCTGTCATGCAACAAAACTACAAGCAAATAATAAACGAATTGATAGGAGGCCGTGTGTATAGAAATTATTGCAATTATTATTGTTTTAAAAGTGTCAGGCGTATGAGCTCAAAATCATTGTTCATACAACAATGAGATTTATCTATTTCTCACATACACAATGCTTCAAGTTTAATAAATACACTGCCACTTACATAGACAGTGCTTGCTAGTTAATGCCTGAAGCCCCACAGCCTTGTAATGGTGTTTGCCTTTTACAAGGCAAGTGCGAGAGATGCACTTTCGGCAACTGCTCCTTGAGCAAGCACACACGAGAAGGTGCTTTCACAAACACAGCCTTGATAGAAGCTGTTTGTTAAAGTCCTTGAAATTTCCTCTTCAAAATACTATGAAGCCTATTTGTAGCTAGTAAGTAGCTGCAAGTAGCTAGCCTTCAGCAGATATGCGGCCTTGTGCATGTAGGTTGCATGTAGTACTTTTCAGCGATTGGTTAACAAAGTAGGCTGTAGTTTCTCCATTGGGCGTCTCCGAAGGCTTTGAGCATAAAAGAATGTTCCTTGTCTTCTCATCTGCTTCAAGCTTTCCTGCTAGGAAGTGACTAAGTATCCTTGCACATCCCTTTTCTTCTACGCTGACCTAAATGCAGTAGTCGAGGAGCTGATTTCATATTTTTTCTAAGGGTTGCTTCATACAGAGGCTGGAGGTAGTTTTCTCGCGGTGTTCATTCTGATGGCATGTTGTTGTAATACCTCTCTAGAAATTCTTTCAGTATCAGTTTTTGCTTTTTCTCCATGGAATGTTTGCAGCCAGTAAGACCTTGCATAAATCGGCAAAGAAAACATTCTTCCTAATGCCTTTGCAGGCTTCTTTAAAGAATGATTCCTTAGAGGTTGAGGGCTTCTGATGTTAGACAGAACATGGATATCTCCTACATAAGTTAAAAAAAAAAATTACTGTTTTAGTGACCATAAACAGGCCAAGGTAGTTGAGAGCTTCAACAGCTAAGCATTTGAGGAATATCACCATACCAGGCCAACACGTTATTTTTGACACACACATCGACATCCTGCAAGACTTAGTGGGACGCGGTGAAGTAAAGTGAAGCGATAAAATGAGGGTCGTGTGGCGGTGACCATGCTGAAGGGTCGCAGATGAGCACTTCTCATTTTTCAGGTGACTGCAGAGATGCTAATTAACTGTGCCATTTACACCTGTTATGACTGGCTGCTTTTCATTGTGGCGGGCTCCTGCCAGAGTCTCTCCAGTTGTTATTTCATGAAGGTCAGGCGCGCCTGGGGCACGAAGAAAGAAAATAAGGCAGAAGAGTGCTGCCTAAAAAAGTGTCGGTGAACCTGTAATCCGTGTCATATACTTTCCAAAACGCGGCACCATCCAGCAGTTTACCACTTTACCAGTGAAATGGTGCTGCAAGCTTCCACCGTCATGGAATGGCATGGGAGGGCAGTTGTAGGAAAATAATTGTTTTGCAATTCTCAGCTGACCTGATTGGCAGTGTTTACATAACGGGCATTGATACAGTGTTCGACGCCGCTAATTGACGAAGCCGTCTGATGTTGCCAAATGTATCGAAATGGCTCCAAAGGAAAACTGATTCCAAAAGCGAAACAGCATCGTACTTTCAGGGCAGTTTTAGGAAAAATAGTGCATTTTCAGATGCCAACACTGAAATAGGAATATATAGGCACTAACACCAAAACTAGGTATTTGTATAGACTTTAAAAACAGTATTAAATGTGTTGTTAACATGTAAAATGGTGTGGCTACGATACATAAGAAAAAGATATTTGCCTAAAATCCAGTCTCTAGTCATGATACTGGCGCCTGTCGAAAGCAATATTACAGTATCTGCACAAACGTAGTGAGAGAGTTTTCTTAAAACTGCGTGCCTAAGAAAGCAGCTAGCTATATATTTTGAACCTAGCTATGGATATAGCACTAATTGTATTTCGCTGCTCTTTGAGATATTCAAAACTAGCTCACCCATTAGTCTCGCGAGCGATGAGGAAAAGCCAAATTCTCTACGACCTTGGCCCATCGGGGCTAAGCGTGCGTCACGCACTGGCGAGAAAGAGTTGCTACAAACGAGGAAAGAAGGTGGCATGGGCCATTCAGAAAGAAGAAGTGGCAGTGAAAGAGCCGTGAAGAATAGGGAAGGGAAAAAAGAAAAGGTTGAATGGACATAGAATTGTGCAGCACGAAACGCGAAGCATTGAGCCAGGAAATAGTAGCATGGCTGCCGCTGCTCCTCGGAAGGCCGCACTCGTTAACAAAGCCTCCGCGGAATATTGAAGATTCTTAGTTATCGATTAGCAGGATTTATAATTTTCTGCTGCAAAAAATTAGGGTCCTTAATCATGATGATATGGAACATTTCTATGTGTTTTGATGCTTTTTCGTGGGCACCTTGCATGTTAAAAATTTGGCTGCATCTGGGGAGGCATATTTGCCCCTGGATTGGTCTTGTTTTGTACTCTAGACCCACATCGATTGGTGTGACGTACATAATTTGAGGGATGCTGATGGTCAATGGTGACCTGTTAACAAAGGTTTTCAGTACAGTCTTCTAGTTTTTATAATGTGTAATACAATCGTTTTCTCAGATTCTGTGACTTTCTTCTCCTTGCCACCTAGGGCACCTCACTTGCTGCTATATTTTCTAACACTCTCTGAAGGATTACGGTCAGACATGCTTTTTAGGCTTGCATTCTATCAGCACGCTATGCTTTCTCTTACAGGCCTTTTTTAATTATTATTCCTGGCTGGTACTGTATTTGAGGGTTCTCTAAGGGCATCTTTTTTATGTTTTGAAGATCTCTGGCAGGTGCCTTCACCACCAAAGCTCTTTGAGGCCAAGTCTTGCTGTCTTTGTCATGCAGTTGTACACTGTGCACCTTAGTATTAAAGGCGACAACCTGTAGTATGATGCATGAAAATGAAAGCCAGAATTTAAGCACAAACATGTTACAGCACACATAACTATAACCAGTGTACTTTTCAATTAACTAGAATGTTTTGCTGATGTTTTGTATTTTCTGGTTCTTTTGCAGCCAATGGAGTGCATTCGATAACATCACTGAAGAAGGCAAACTTTGTGTGTCTAAAAGCAGTGGTCAGCGGTGGTCGAGGAACCAGCGCCTGGCAACATGCACAACTGTGCAGAGAACCATTGGACAGCCAGCACTACAGCCTAGAAATAGCTGTCACACTATCAGAGTGAAGTGCAAGGAGCTTGCCTTAATTAAGCAAAACTAGTTACCGAGATGCTGAAACAAAAATGAAATTGTATATTAAAACACAAGCATGAAATGCTTTCTTTAGTTTTGTCTTGTCTAATTTTAGGACAAATGCTGAAACGAGCTTAGCACCGGTGTTTCAGCGTTTTAGACATTAAAGGCCACAACATTTACACTTTCAAGAACAGTATGCTACTCATTGCCTACCCTTGTTTTGAATGATGACCACTGAGATTTATTAGTAGTTGAGTCAGTCGTGTTAATGACATTGATAGTGTTGAATGTTTGTGTTTGTGGCTGAAACAATTCAATGGATGCAGAATGTCATGATAAAGTGTGGCAAAGGAACCTCCACCTTACACCCATCTTAACATGTTTTGCGATATAGATGATGACAGTCCTCTTCTGAGAAGTTCACGTGCCACTGTCACTAGACGACACCACGTTCTAGTTATGTCATCATTTTAAATAGTGAACAGTGCCATAGTTAGTGTAATTGTAAAGTCGTTTGGACAAGAAATTTCGGAATGACGGGACCACAAAAAAAAACGAACACAAACATAGGGAGGGATAGGGACACAGCGCTCGTCCTGTTCTCTCGCTAAGTCCCTGTTCGTTTTTTTTTTTGCGGTCCTATGTATTTCTAAAACCTGCCTTAAAAAGCCTAGCTACAAGTACTTCTTGGACAAGCAAACTTAGGTAGACAGCAGATTTGGCATGAAAGCTACTGTTTGGTGCTGCCTGCCTATGAATAGCTACTAGATTTGATGCCACTTCTATACTAGTCGCAAGGTAATTACCTTGTGGCAATAGTACATTTGAGGAAGCTAATCTTGTTCATATTTCATCCAGCTTTGTGAACGGATGCTCACCGTGCCGCCGGTATGTTGATAAACATTTATAAACATAATTTTTTAAACATACTACTTCACATATGTTTTGGCAGGTGTCATGATGAGAGCTGTATACGAAATGGGAATGAACTGCTGCAGGTGCAAGTTACGCCAATAAGTTTACCTAGGGTACTAGTACTCAAGACGAGCGCTGTACAGGCCTCACTCTGAGGCCCGAGCTTGGCTCGTGCCTGAAACCCAAATACTGAGCCCAGGCCCAGTCTGGGTCCGCTACATTATCACTGTAATGTTAGAGTTCGGGCCTGACCCGTCAAGCTCAGCTTGAGGCCCAGTCCGGGCCCCTTACCACAGCAGTTAAAAAGGTTAACAAGAGGCAAATTCTCCTTCGTGCTTGTTCATTGCCATGCTTTGCCTCTTGTTAATCGATGCACCAACTAGCCCAAATTGTCACTCTACATCATTTCACCCCAACAGGTAAATTGCCCACTGTGTGCAAGTAGACGCCTATTACACAAGGCTGCATATCAATGAAAAAAAGCAAAAGCATTGATTTATTGAGTGGTTGGTCTTAAAAGGCACCTAACGGCCTAAACCAATGTTTTTCCTCAATGGAGTTTCTCTTAGCATAGAGATGTGTTTTTTGGGAGGCGGAGGCACACAGTCAAAGGCTGGTTAACAGATGGTTGCCAGTCAAGCAGTGGAATGAAGGTCCCGCAGCGGTTCTTATGAGGATTCTAATATAGATGTCTTTAGCATAGCGCGTACTGCGGCCCGCCACTTCGCACGCGCTGATGGTCCTGACGCAACAGGCCTAAGCGCTGTTGAGTGCAGGGACTTTACTGTTGATGGCACCATATTATTATTTATTAGTACCTCAGAGGCTCCATTGAACGGGTATTACATGAGGGGGTGGAATATTCAGCAGTACATTTCTTCTATGGACGATTCCCATCAACAGCACGTAGGCCTGCTGCTCGCAGTGGTGGCTCGCGGTACGCGCTGTGCTAAAGATAGAGAATTATAGCATAGCGTGATCCACGACCCGCTTCCGCGGGCACCACTGACACAATGATACGTTACCATTGAGTACGCGTTGATTGGTCTCGACGCGGCAGGCGCGCACGCTGGTGACGGGCACGTGGCCATAATGTGGCGCCCGCGCACTGCCGCCTCGCGGAAGCGGTTCACGGTAGCGGATCGCGCTACGAGTAGAGAGTTATAGCATAGCGTGATGCGCGATCCGCTTCCGCGGGGCATCACTACGTACGCGCAGATTGGTCCCGACGCGGTAGGTGCGCACGCAGCGCACGGGAACGTGGCGCCATCTGGCGCCCCTTACGGCGTTCTGCTCACGCGCAGTGTTGCCTCGCGGATCGCGCTGCGCTATAACTCTCTTATCATATCCAGACATGAGCGGTAACGCAAAACCGAACAGATGCGGAGCGCCCTTTGATAGATCCGACAGCGTGTGCTTGCCGATAGCTGAAACAACCCAAGTAGGTGGTGCTCTGCTCTTTGGTAGACGAATGCACTCATGCAAATGAGCCGTGAGTCGGGTCATTACTCAACGCTCCACTAAGAACGCTGCTATTGTGCTGGCCGATGCTAGATTTTGCGCTTTGAAACCGGCGAGGGCGATCTTTCGCTCTGGTGATGTTAAGTCAGTGAAAAATGTCATATAAGTTCCATTGTATCGTTCAACGCAGCCCGGCGTGCGTGTCCGAAGTTACTTGGGCATTTCACGGTGAGTGATTAAACTCAGTCTACAAATGACCTGGCTAAGCTTTATCATTTCGGATCAGTGAAGAACTTCCTGGAAAGATTTTAGCACCGGGATTCTTTCATTTCCGAAACTTTCCGGGTGGGACAAAAAAACAAAACATTGTATTTTTCAAGCCTGAGCAAAACGGCAAATACCAGATACAAAAAGTGCGTAAATATGCGTTATTTTCGTCAGCTCGCACCATGACCTGTTCCATCCGTGCCGCTGATAGAGCGCCCTGAGTGTGCTGTACACTACAGTGCCTGGCCCAGGCCCGGCGAAACAGCTCATTTTTCGGCCCGGTCCGAACGTTTGCAGTGCTCTACGCCGCGACCACAACTTTTACCCGCACGAGGAGGGCTTCGCCTCAAGAACAGTGGTTATGCGGTGAAGCCCATTTTCGCGAACGCAAACGTCGAACAACTTCGCGTGCGTATTTACGAGTTCGTAAATAGATAGTTTTAGTTTCACGTACGTACAGGGTTCACGTACGCAAACGTGAGAAGTCTACGTAGCCTGCACGCAGGTCATTTGAAACCCTTATAGTTACACGTACGCGAAGCACGCCGCGCGTTACGCCTAGCGCCATCTACTAAGAAACACAAACACTGGTTGTAGCCTAAATCATCCAAGACAAGTCTTTAAGCCAAGCCATTCATAGCGAGATCGTTGCTATGACGACGACCAACGCTACTTCTTCAGGCTTAACAGCTGAAGAATCGCCCTTCTGTCTGAAAAACAAAAGCTATTTGTCGCTTGAAACCTTATGCGAGGGCAAGAATGGGCAAATCGAAGGCGATACAACAGTTTAGAACACGATATCGCCTCGAGGGATTAGCGACGAAGCTGTTATCGCTGTGAAGCGGCAGGGCGCCGCCATTTTTGTCAACGCTACGTACGCAAGCAACGCAAAGACCGCAACGTAAAAATCCGAATCTCACGTAGTACGTGCGAGAGACTCGCGCATATCCTTTGCGTTCTGCGCATGCGCACTGGTCACCCGTAAGAGCTCTACGTACGTGAAACTAAAACTCTCTAATGTCGCACGGAAGAAGGACGAGAACCAAAGTGACAAAACAGTTCCACTCGGGCCTACATTTCATTCAGTACCGAAATTGAAATGTTGGGTAGCTTTCATAAGGGATGCTGACGGATTCGTTTCCTCTAAACTGGAAATTTAAGCTATTTAAGAACTTCATAAAAAACGAATTTCCCGTATAAGCGCATGTGCTTGGTAGCATTGCGGTGAGCACTTCGGACGTGAGAACGATGGCAACGTGCAGCATGAAATATACCTCTTAAAAGGCAATTAAAGTTCGTAGCAGCGTCACCAGAAAGAGCAGCGCGCGGCCGGTGTCATGGGCAGCCCCGCGGGACATTGGAAGGCGCGTTCGAATTGCGGCATGTGCATGAGCGGCACGTTGCACCTCGCTTCAGCTGGTGACGTGTCGCCGTCGGGGTCGCGGCTTGAGCACAGCGTGGAACACAGCCCCACAAAAAAGAGCTGCTCCGGACTCAGTTCCTCGAGTCCAGCGAGCCGCTCCCGACTGTGGCGAGGTTCGGCCCGTGGCCCGAACACGACGTTGTACAGGTGGGGCACGGCGGCGAAGTCGCAGAACCAGTCCGTGTGGTTGTGGCGCCCGAAGGCGTGGCCAAAAGACACCGACTCTTGTCGATGGAAGTCCCGCAGGCACTGGACGCGTTGATTGTACACCCTGCGACAATAGATGCAATCTTTTACACTGCAGAGGTGTTTGGTGAGAAGACCGCATGGCCACGAGTCCGTGCTATGTAGTAGAATGAAGTATGTATGGCGCGAGCAGGCGGCGTTAGCGTAGTAGCGTCATTTTAACGTCGGGTGCCATTGTGCGGCGTGTATCCAACGATAAGGTCCTCCGGTGGCGTTTTTCGTAGGGCCAGTAGAAACAAATGCGGCCACATATGTTTATGCACTAATGATATAGTAATAGGGCAATTTCCCGAAGTAGGAGCAATGATACAACGAAGTAAGATTTCGTAGGGCCAGTAGAAACAAATGCGGCCACATATGTTTATGCACATATGATAAAGTAATAAGGCAATACCCGGAAGTAGGAGCAATGATACTACGAAGTAAGATAATGCCGTGAGGAAAAAAAATACATTACATCTAGGAGTATGACTTTTCGGTGTAAACCGAAAATGAAAAAAAGGTTCACAGAATTCAACTTTCAAAATTCGGTTTTAACTGAAAAAGGTTAGGGCACCACAGTTAGCTTGCTATTAAGTAGAAATTACCTACTCAAAGGAGGGAATTAATCATGTACGCCAGCCAGGGGCGTAGCGACTTGTTGATACCCCTGGATTAAGCAGCGCAATCATGTGTTATGACGCACTACTCTACTATCTTACACGCCTCTGCATACCGAGAGGCTTCATTACCTCCTCTCCAAGCGCCGCGTGCTTACCTCATTAAGTAGGCTCTTCCATTGCATGCAAGGATACCCACGCGAGACCATTTGTAAATGTCTCGAAAAAGTGTCCTGTTCTGTCTACCGAGACTGTTAAGCAGCAGTTCTATCGCTGCAGTCAACACGCAGACTATGCGATGCTCGGTCGTCCTCTATGAACGAAAGACAAAGAAGAAACCGCTGTCTGGCGTTTGAAAACGGCCGGCGCTTTTAATAACCTCAAATTCGTGACTACGACGACGAAAACGCGTGTACAGTCATCCACATACCTGTGTAGAACGCTTGAAGGGGCGCACTATGTTGTGCATTTATGACAGTCGCCGCTGCCTGGCGGGCCGGATATTGCTTATCTATGTCAATGTGCATGCGCGATACGGTCTTGTTTCGAGCTCTAGGAGACCCGTAAATGCCGCCAGTGTACTCCCCGGTGTGCCAAGCACTATTTTAAACTTTGCAAGTTTTAATTTATAAAGGTGTGCTCTTGTGTCGTTTTTCCGGCTCAGAAGTTTAATTAAACCTTGTGTTATTTTTCATTAACCATGTGAAAACGTGCAGCTGGGATACTAACGGCGACATGCTCGGAATTCTCGCGCTTTCTTCCCCCATGAGCTGTGTTTGCGCCAAATTGTCGCCGTACTGTGCGAAAGCCAACATTTCTGCACTCGCGATCAACCGTACGAGATAAGAGGGAAGAAGTAAAATTATCTACAGCTTAGCCCTGTCGAGCAGCCTGTATGCGCTGTTTAATTTGTAGAGCCGTGCTACGTTAGAAGCGCTACGTTACACATAGCTACGTTATACATAAGCGCTCTCTGGTTCATACTTGTCGAATTCAGGGCTGATGAGGACTGAAAACAGAGGGCTTAAAGATTGGTCTGGTTCCATCTGCGGTTCTGTCAGATACGAAGCGCAAGATAACTGAGACTTTTAGCACTGACGGGCCACTCGAATGCCTATACTGCTCATGCGCAGTGGCAGATGCGCCCCCCCCCCCCCCCTCCTCTTCCCATTCTCGCCTTTGCCCCTCGCGGTATCACATGAGCAAAGGCAATCAGTTGCCGTACGGCTATCCGGTTGTGCTAAAACTCTCTAATAGCGAAGAAAATGTTCGTAGTCTAGAAGCACGCGGAAAGTATTTTACACGCAATCTTACTGGACTTGCTGATCTGGGCCCTGCGGATCTGGCTCGAGGTGGGGGAAGACGTCCTTCAGCGCATGCAGGAGCTGGTTCACGAGGACGTAACCAAGCCCCGCGTACCGTAGCGAGGCGGGCAGCGTGTCCGCGTAGAAAGGCATCTGCAACAGCGCCGGCTGGAGCCACACCACAGCATTTTTGCCGTCGAAGGCGGCGTTGCTCGTGAGCAGCTCGTGGGAGTGCACGTTCGCCTTCGCCTCCAGGGGCAGCTTGGTCCGAGGAGCACAGAGGAAAAGTGCAGGACTTAGGTGAGACTCCATAGAAATGGATCATTTTTTTTTTGCCAAACAGGGAGTGAGCATAATATACGCATCAAAAGTTTATACTGTGCTTCAATCTGGTGTCGTAATTTTCGTAACTAGAACGCACGTTGGACATGGCCAGCGTTTGTTTTGTCAATGCAATAGCATTAAAAGCCTCTTTGGGGGAAAAAAATGTGTCGTCGGTCGAGAAATTTGCCCATTGGCTGGAGTGAAGTGACGTCACCGGACAAGACAATTCTCGTCGGCCGGAGGGAAGTGACGCCACCAGACCAGAAGTAGCGTCACTTCTGGTAAAGACATCAATAATTTTCTAATGTAATTACGTGCGCCTGTGAATATTCCTAATTAATCCTATACCCACATAGCCTGAAGGCATTACGAAGATTGGGGGTGTACTCATATAGTAACACGGACGGAAGACAGGATGCTAGGATTGTAGCACGTAATACAATGAGGTCATAAATGCATCATTGATATCAACTGCAACATCCGAAGGCAAACGATTTCAATTGTAAATAACATTGGTTGAAAAGAATCACTAAAAGATAGTAAAGTGCTACATTTATTTTGTCGTTACTTTGCCACTGCCATGGCATTCACGGCCTAAGCGATCGCAGACGATGCGCTGCGAACTGTCACTACTCGCATTCAACGCATTCCTACCTGCTACATAATCTGACAACATTAAACAGAAGAGGAGGTGTGTGACCTCTTACCTTTTGGTATACACTGAATGCTCTTTTCCAGGCTGCAAAGAGGGTCTCGTTTCCGTCGCTCCTTGACTGCCTCGAGCGTGGAGCGTGAGGAGCGAAGCCGCCGGAAGAACCGAAACCGAGTGAGACCGCCGCTATCTTTGAGAAAGTGACTTCTTTTGTACGCTCGTCCATCCAGGAATTTTTCGTGACGGCCAGAGACAACGTGCCCCGCAGCGAGCGAAATAGTTGTGTCACTGTCGCCATCTCACGCCTCAGCAGCGTACTCTCGTAGAACGGCTCGACGAGGGCGCTCCTGGTCACCTTGTCCATCCTGTTCCAACACCAGAGAGTCAGCTCCATGCCGGCCATTCTGTGCAGTGCCCTCAGGCTACCGCTCACGAGGCGCCCGATCTCTCTGGCCACCGTCCAGCCTATGGCAGAATAGTACTTCTCCTTCTTGGCGCCCCTGGACAATAAAATGGCCACCGCAGCGAAGAGGCCCTGGCTGGAGACGAACACAATGCTTTGTTTTGTAGCGTTGTAAGCAGATGGTCCCAGGCTTCGGCGGACGGCGTTCCTCCAGCGTTCGGCCTCCGCTTCCGTCTCCTTGGCTTTAGAATCTCTCATAGCGAGCACACTGTCGGTTTCGTAGTCTGTGAAAAACGACTCGATTTCCTGCTCTGCCTCGAGAACGTCGTGAACCGCGCGATCGATTTCATCGCTACTCTTGGCTCCGAACTCTCTGGCGTGAGCGTTCACGAAGGCAATGTACTCACCCGCACCGTCCAGGACAGCTCGTTCCTTGGGCCACCGCCGCAGTATTGCACTACGACTGATACGAAACAAGACTCTGCGGTCGACCTTATCGATGAGGAACACCCGCAGCGAGAACCATACGTCTACGTTCCAGTTAAGAGACCAGTCGACCAGGACGTCGAGGAGGTCTTCCGCTGACGGTGTAGACTGTGGGGCGTGGGGCCACGTCAGACCTCGTTCGTCCATGAGCGCTCTTAGCTCGGACATCCTGTCTGAAGAGTAGCTTGAAAGCCGGCTTCCGGACACGCAGGAACGGAGTAGTGACCCTGCCCGCAGCGTCGTCTCGCCGACCCTGTCTCCAATGATTGCGTCGGCACTGCCTTCGACCCAGGTGCGGAGTATGTGCATCTTCAACCGCTCGCTGGTCAGGGTCAGGAGGGTATCGTACTCGGGCGGATGCAAATCGCTCCGCGAGTCACAGACGAAGCGGTAGAAGTTGTAGCATGGGTTGGCCTTGGTGGAGAGGGATCGCTGCAGGTGCTTCGAGTACTCCAGACATGCGCTCGTCCGGCACACGGAATAGTTCCCCAACGGAATCGTTCTAGGGAGGGCCTTGAGCGGCAGGTAGTTTCTCGTGAGCACAAGGAACAGAAAAAAGAGGGCGACGCAAACGATGACGGCCTGAGTCGTGGATTGGCTGTTGGACTTCGTGGTTGGCATGGAAGCCGGCTGGGGAGCGCCTTCGTCGGAGACACTGCCGAGGCTGCGCTTGTGCTCTCTACCGAGTGCCTGCGGACAGCAAACGTGTTACCTTTTGTGATGCTGTGGATAGAAAATAAACCTCGTAGAAAATAACAGCGCAAACAGACGAAAGGCGAGGCACAGAACAGACACCACGAGCGCTTGTGGTGTAGAAGCTGAGCTATCTGTAGCCAAAATTCGAATTTAAGTGTTTCCGCGCTTTTACCTCCCGTCACTTTTGCGCGCTGAAAAGTCGACGCTTCTCCGGCTCCACTGCCGGTTTTCAACGTGCGCGGAAATCCCCCCCCCCCCCCCCCCCCACGGGGTGGGGGGGGGGGGGCGTAGTTTCCTGACCCGTCGGAGCGACGCGGCTTACTGGCGGCGGCCACGTGACGTCTGAAACAATCTAATAGCCATCTCTTAACCGACATACGCAGGAGCGCGAGCATGAGAAGTGGCCGGAAAGGGTTCGCCATCTTTTGCACGCGGTTGTAAATTCTCAGCGCGTGTAGAAGTGTATTATTTGGCTCAGGTGTCCATGATAACACAACATATTCATTGAGTGAGTTTATGTGCTCTCCTCAGAAGTTCTTTCAGGGCTGCTTTAAAGCATGGTCCTGCTACAAACCTCTGAGTACAGAAATGATGGCTGCTGGCACACATTGGAGGGGAGTTACACGGCAGATCGAGTGTGACACTGCTGCCGCGGTGGCTCAATGGCTGCGGTGCTCGGCTGCTGACCCGAAAGACACGGGTTCGATCCCGGCCGTGGCGATCGATTTCGATGAGGCGAAATTCTAGAGGCCCGCGTACTGTGCGATGTTGTGTACGTCAAAGAACCCCAGGTGGCCGAGATTTCCCGAGCCCTTCACTACGGCGTCCCTCATAGCCTGAGCCGCTTTGGGACGTTGAACTCCCCTAACTCATAAACCAGAGAGTGGCACTGCTATGTGGTTTTCTGTACAGGTTCTCACGCGCATGCAACGACTTGCACAATTTGCTCTACCTTTT
The DNA here is from genome assembly GCF_052857255.1 of Amblyomma americanum. NCBI lineage: Eukaryota > Metazoa > Arthropoda > Arachnida > Ixodida > Ixodidae > Amblyomma > Amblyomma americanum. Next base: position 171,738,349 of record NC_135499.1, on the reverse strand, counting down.
TTCTGAATGTCGCTTCGAATCAAAGCAGATTAAATTTTATTCACATCTCAGAAATGCAGAAAGGGGAGAAATGAAAGCTCCTTGGGAGTTCTCACTCGAAAGCAATAAAAAGTATAAAGAGTAAACATTTTCATTGGCAATAGGTAAATGGAAGTAGTGCCAACTGACGTATTCTATCAGCTCCCCGTTCGTAGATGTTGCATCGTAATTATTGTTTTAGCGAGTGAACTGTGCTTACCGCGCTTTCGGCTTCAACGGAGGTGATCGCTGCGAACGGTGCTGCTTCGACAGTGCCAGTGGTGCCCTTGTGAATAGTATCCATCGTAGCGGCCGTCTCGTGTCCGGAAGGTTCGTCATGTGACGCAGGCTGTTGGTGCTCCGCTTGCGAGGCTGCGATCTTGTCTTGTCCGCGGTCCTGTCTCTGGTCTTGCATCTGGTCTTGTATCTGGTCTTGTCTGCGGTCTTGTCTTGTCTCTTCTGCCGAGCTGGGCGTTGCGATCGCGGATACCTTGTGGCGGCGGTGCTTCTTGCGATGCGCGCCCCGCTTGCGCCGTCTCTCTTTACACACATAGCCAGCGTCGACCTGAGAACCTGGAGCCGTTGAGGACGCCGATGCAGCTGCGTCATCATCGCGTGGACCAGGGCTGCTGTGCTCGCTGCGCTTGTTGCGCTTACTCGCCATCGTGGGTAGTGACGGGGCCTCTTGCAAATGTATCCTCGCTGATCCTGAAGATGCCTTTTTGCGAAGGGAGCGGCAATTCCACTGTGGGCGGCTACCACGTCTTCTTCTTCTGTCCTGCTAAGCGCCACGTGCGTCGACCAGCATGCTGGAACGGAAATAATTTTGATGGTTGACTTAGCTACTTCTATTGCAGTTAACTGTCGGTAGTTGAAACTCCCTTATTTCGAACTCTCGGTTTATTCGAATTGACTCTTTGGTGCAGGCAACTTGGTGCGTATTAAAAAGACTCCCGTTAATTCGAACTCGGGTTTTATTGTGAACGGAGAAATTGATCATTACCCTTAAGGGGCCCTGAAAAGGCTCCTATCAAAATTGAAATTCTGCTTAGTGTTGAGGGGAACCGTTCGTGGTGTCGCCTACAGCAAGCGTCTTTAAATTGGGATTTGAGTTGGCGCATATATCAACGACCGAAAATTGCCCCTCAGCAACCTTGAAGCTTCCCATCTACTCTCGTGACTCGTGCTCCGTCTGCACCCTCGTGGGGGCTTTGTCCAGTGACAGCGGTTTGTTTTCTTTCTTTGTTACTGTGCGGAGGCCGATTAGCGCCGGCTTAGGTGCGCGACTCGACATGTTTGCTTGGCCTGCTTTGCCGTTATGGTGTCATTAGAGGGTTTTAGCACACCGCATATACAGTGAGATGCGGTGTGGCTTGACTGGCGTGCTCGGATTGGATAAAGTTATGCTTTGCGCCTCTACATGGAAGTTCGAGCGATAACTTTGTCCCAGGAAGTCAGTCTCGACAGATTACACAATGGCTTGTTATTACAGGAAGATGCTCGCTTTCTGCCACATCTTATATTATATAGCGTCACAGGGCTTCTCTCCGACACTTGAAGTGTCCTTTGCTCCTGGAAGGGAACATGTGCTACAATTGTGAATCACCTGATGTATGATATTAGGAAGTCTGCAGGAAGCATGCCAGTTGGAGAGGCCTTTGCACTACAGTGGTCATAGTTAGGCTGCTGCTGCTGATGATGATGATGCTGATGACGTTCTGCAAGAAGAGTGGCGTTATGCGAAGCTAGCCTCTATAGATGATCACTTTTCCACATGTCCGTTGGCCATTACTTGCAGGGTGCACAGGGCACACACTGATAGTGATCACCTCCCTTCGCTCTCTCCCCTTTCTATCTCTCCCTCCGTTCCCCTTACCACGTGCAGGGTAGCATATCGGGCGCTGCCTAGTTAACCTCTCTGCCTTTTCGTTCGTCCCTCTGTCTCTCTCTCTCTCTAGCCTATATAGTCTCTCTTACAGTCTATCTCTGTGCGAACCACATGCTCTAACAAGCTATTCAGGTTGTCTGCTGGAGTGGCTGAGGCAATAACTCCACCGCTCACCTTCGAAGAGAGATCGACCAGAGCTAACAGCATGACATCAGGTGCGCTTCCCTAGCACCGGTTTAAATGACGGCGCGTGATGCTTCCAACTAGGCGAAACTTGCGTCCTGATCGAAAGGTGGAGCCAGTGGGCTCGACTCCGCGCCACCAGTGCGATCTGAACCGCCTGCGTCCAGGCAGACCACTGCGTGCTCCTAGTAGAAAGAAATGTATTTGTTTTCGCTCTTTTGCTACCGCGTAGTACATTAGCGACCGTCTCTACTGTTTCATTCACGGAATCCACTCTTGGCTAGGCGCATTCGTGGTGTGCTGGAAGCAGAGGAGATCATGAACCCCATAACTTTAAAGTTCAATAAATAATTTCGTTCTGTATGAAATACTTCGGGCGCAAGTAAGTGAAGGAAAAGGATTTACTTAATACAAAAATCTTGGGTACGGCACCTGTGCAATCTCGTTTCGTTCTCGTGGGCAGACGGATGAATAAAGCTTAGGTGAAGTGTCAGTAATGGCGCCACGCTCCATTACTGACACTTCTGATATGGTGCCTAGTGTTGGGGAAGTTCGGCGCTCGTATATAACCCCCCTAACTACAGTGCTTCTCCTTTGAAATCGAAGCTTAAATGACTAGAGTACCACCCGCTAGACGTGGACGGACCTACGAGTGTAAAGAACATTTCTGCGAGCTTTAATACAACTTTTGAATGATGGAGATAGCTGTGCTCAAATATTGATACCCATAGAAATTTTTTGTACTTTTTTCTCAGTTTGAATTCATATTCTTCTTTCTTTAACCATTCATTTGATTGTTGCGTTCAGTGTTAGTTTTTATTGGGCGATATCTGTCGCAAGCACGCAGGCAATCCTGTTAATTGTATTAATCACCAAACTAAGTACGCTTACGTTAATGCTTCAATCGCGTAACTGCTCAATTTCATGTCATGAACTTAATATTTTTTTGTGCATTCCTTCAACTAATCAGTGTTGTGAAGAGGCCACCGAGAGTCGCTGCCAGCACTTCTAATACCACCCGGATAATAAATCCACTCATCCTGATTTGAGTTCTTGGTTCACTTTGCTGACTCAGTTGTCGTCATGCGGAAGCTGTGCTGGAACAGAAGCATGGTATAACGAGAGAGCGTGGTTTAAGGATTAATTTTCTCAGAGTAAACAGGCGTCTCTCCCGACGGCACACGCCGCGAGCTCATTTCAACCGCCTACAGGAGCCTTAATTGCGTCTGGCGCATTACGTCTCCAGTGGCCATTGCGCCACTGCCTCCCGTTAAGAGTTCTACTGCGGAAAATTTCAGCGATTTATTATGCACAGAATTCCGGAAATGGACAAAGGGGATGGCAGAGGGCTTCAAGGAACGTTAGATAGGTTAGCCGTGATCGCAAGCCTAGGTTGCTGCTTCCAATAATGTTCAAATACGCCTATAGGCCTAGGCACTTGACTTCTGCTCTCGTATCAAGCCCCCCCCCCCCCCCCCCCGCTCTCCCCCCCGAACACTTTCTTTAATTTTTAATACAGATTGGACGTCCCCACTAATACCTTTCCAAACCTGCAGTAACACTCCTGCTCCCTCCTGACTTTCGGAACACTCTCTCAAAATAGGAGCCATGAATACTAAACCCAGACACACAGCTCTGACATGCACTCACACTTAGACAAGATTACTTAGACTGGTTCAGCAGCCCGAGCTAATGCCACAAGAGCTTGCATTGCGCGCCTAACGCTCGGACCAAGGACGTCTTGCATCGCAAAGTATGAGCCAGAGCTCGAACAGTACGCACATTTAGAAACTGCATACAAGACATCGAACATTAATTGTAAATGCTGACAATTTCTTTTGCTAATTTCGATTGAAGTGATTACATTGCGTAATCACTTCATGGTCAGAAAAAGCATACTTGCTGGAGTCTTCCGAGTCCGCACGGCACACTAAGAACCCACAAGGTTCACATTGTGAAAACGACAGAAATTGGAATGAAAACTGCAATGACCAGTACCTGCCGCACTGGCTCAGTAGTTAAGGCGCTCGGCTACTGATTCGGAGTTTCCCGGGTTCCAACCCGCCCGCGGCGGTCGAATTTCGTTGGAGGCGAAATCCTAGAGGCCTGTGTACTGCGCGATGTCAGTGCACTTTAAAGAACCCCAGGTGGTCGAAATTTCCGGAACCCTTCACTACGGCGTCACTCATAGCTTGAGTCGCTTTGGAACGTTCAACCCCCCCCCCAAAAAAAAAACAAAAAAACAACGCAAAGCGAAACAAAGCAAATCAAACCCTTCCCTTACGGCGCGACGGCGCGGTTCGTGTCTCCACCAAGGTGTGAGAAATTACTGCGCCATTTCCTTTCCTCAAAACCAATCTTTCAACCACCAGTAGACGGAAGCAGTTTTTCGGGCCAATGACCAAGCAGTGTGTGCTTCGCAGGTAGCAATATCGAAAGCCAAATAGCACTAGTTTTTTTTAACCAGTTTTGCTTAGAAGGGAAAGAGCAGTCGTTTCACCCGTAGTGACCCTGAGAAGTAATTTTAGCAGTTGTTCTGTCGATGAGGGAACTATAAAACTATAAAGGCAGAAGTTAGTAAAAAGGTAATATGAACTTGGGTCCTGTAAGCAGCTCCGTTTTCCGCTATGATATATATATATATATATATATATATATATATATATATATATATATATATATATATATATATATATATATATATATATATATATATATATATATATATATATATATATATATATATATATATATATATATATATATATATATATATATATATAAGGAAAAAAGGCACCAGGGAGTTGTCCATGCACTTCTTGCTCGTGGCGTAGATGACGACTCTATAGTTGAAAATGAGGACGGAGTAACATTTCAAGAATGTGTTGAAATGATCGTTACATGGACATCTGCGTCAGTCAGATTTTTCGAAATACACCAAAAGAGGAAGAAAGCTGCTCATGGCACAAAAAAAAAAAAGGCCTGGCTTTATAGCGCACTTCTGTGCAGTACGACTCTTTACTGTACGGAAAGCACATCTGTCTTTCCAGCCACGTAGCTTCTTCACTGTTCAACGACTTGTCCGATAAACAAAAAGCACAAGTACATTCTGGATGGAGTACGTACAGGACGTTTCGTGTCTATTTTTGCGGAAGTTGGGTTACTTTTTCCGGTCACGGTTTGCGATTTCGGTTCAGTTTTCACCAGGAAAGTCTAAACCAAGACACATTTTCATTTTTGTTATGTTTTTGGGGAGGCATCTGTCGCTCTCTTGTTTCCGTTTGGCGGCAGACAGTCTAGCGATGTCAGATTTCTCACTCGCCTCTACACTCTTGGATTTTTCTGAGCTACCGTCCGCGAATGCCAAGCTAGCCAGAATTACGTACCATGACATGTGCGGCTTTTAGTTATCCTTTCCGAAACCTGTTTGTCAGCCATATAGCTGCGCAGTCATCGAACTATTTTGTGGGCGGAGGTTTGTCTCCTACCAGTTTTCTTTAAAATTCATACTCTGGAGTTAGAACTACGTTACAATATTTTAGTTTCTTTTTCGTTGGTGCGCTCAGTCTGCTCTTCTTTTGGTGACGCGTACTAAAAATTTAATCAGTGAGGAAAGTTGTGTCCTTTGTAGTGCGCCTTTCTTCGAGCTACAAATTGTTATAGTTTTAACCGGCCAGCTCACAGTATCACCTGTTTTTTTATGCCGATCAAACCTCCTTTTAGAGCGCAGCTCTTAGGCGGCCATTTCCGGGTTGAGCGACGTGCCTCGGCGTAACCGCGCAGAGGTGGGTGAAAGAAGGCGAGAGCGAAGGGAGCGCAAGAAGGAAACCGGAGGAGGAGGGTACGGAGGTAGCGTGGATAGGATGTGTGGAGGCAGGCTGCGCGGCGGCGACCCACACACACACACCGCGCGCTGTCGTCCGCTCACAAATGACGTCATTAGTAAAGTATGTGCCGCTCGCAACAGATGGCGCCAGAATAGCGCGCTGTAAGCGCTCTGGTCGGCCCGAGGCGAGGCTCATCGGCGGCAAAACGCTGTTCGTGCTGCCCAAGTCGACACCCATAATCGCCTCCGTTCGGCACTGCGTGCTCCGTATGCGGTCGCTTACGGTTCCAGTAGCTGAGCAGCTGCGCTTTAAAATCGCATTATTGAAGAGCTTAATCGTGGGCAAATCTTTTTTCAAATCGTGATAAGTACTCACAGGTTTTCGTGTGCTTGTGTTTAGACATCCTGTGTTGGCGAGTATCATTTCAATGATAAACGCGTGGTTACGTTTTGCTGAACACGACTGGATATTGCATAAATCCTAAGCTAAACAGTACACATTATTTCTTTATCTTTTCTTCTCATGTGCTGTGTGGTTGCTGAATAACTTCTCCGGCTTAAACATAACTTATAAAGTATTTAGACATTTCTCATACGCAGTTTATTTAGTTTAGCCTACAACGCTAATTCCTGCTCACTGAGAAATCGCATACGACATGTACCTGGGGTATCGAAAAGCGAACAATGTCATCAGTATTAAACACCTAGTATTGTCGGATACATCTACGAACAAAGCGGCAGGTGCTCCAGAAAGGACGCCCTCCAGTGAATGGCGTCAACTGATTTTCATGAAGCCGTGGCTATTGCGATTAAGCCGCGGTCAATACCCATTCAGTTGTCACCCTCTTCGATGTCACGCTAGCAGTTTTAGGGGAGTAACCACGATCCCGCGACAATCGATCGATGCCACTGGCTGAAGGGCTTCCTTTTTGAGGAATTTGCCACTTCGTTCTTGAGTTGTACTAAACTAAAATATGATGACGTTATTGCGTTAACTCCGGCATTTCATAGTGTCCTGCTTCATTAACACCTTTCCAGGCAGAGTTTTTACTGACGTACTTTATTCGCTTCAGGAATAATTTTCCCTTTCCACATTGCTTATAGTGTGCACGGCTCTAAACAATGATAGATTTTTAACCGAAATTATCTGAAGGCGCAACGACCTACAAACGCGAAAATAAAAGACACCAGTTTACTACAAGAGCCTGTTTCAGTAACTGTCGTAACGCGCCCCTAATTTTTCCACTTTCAGCTTGCAAATGTAATGTCGCGGCTGTAGTCCTGTTGCGGCTGGGAAGCCTGTCAGCACAGGCACGACTTTTTTCTTACGATGGCTGGTGCCCATAGCCCAAGGCAGTCACAAGGCTGCACAATCATGCTAAAGCTGTTTCTGACACGCGCGAAGTTTCCCGAAAACTTGCGAAAAGCGCTCCACATTAACGTGCAAAGAGTACCGGCCAAGACCGCTCATTTCGCGGGTTCAGAAGCACAAGATTAATGCCGGTGCAAGAGCGCACTGCGGATACCGTCAGGCAGCTGAGACTTCATCAACGACGGTCTTAGGTTTTCATTTCACGCGGATGAGCGCTTAAGATTTTTTGTTGACACCGTCCTCAGGCGCCACGTTTCCTAATTTTGTTTTCTTTAAAGTATGGTTACTTTCCGGGCTTAGCATTCAATAACCTTACCTCTAATCAAGTGTGCAGAAAAGTTACAGCATGCAAAGAGTGAGGAAAAAGTGTATCGCAGCAAGAGTAGAAGAAATAAGAAAACTTTTGGCAAAAACTATTCTTCCGGGAACGAAAAGAAAATGAAGGAAAAGGAGAATAAGCAGCAAGAGGAGGGGAGGAATAGGAAGAAGAAAAATGGCAAGAAGAAATCAAAGATATGAAAATGAAAGAAAGTGGCGGCATCAGCGCAGTATTTCAACACCACAGGCTTAAGGCGGCTTTTCTTTGCCATTGCAATCTCGTGAGCCAGGGCAACGACCTCCGGTGGCTGTTGGGCCAACCTTGCTGGAAGGGTTTAGGGATGGGTGTCCACCGGGCTTCTTATCATAATGTCACCTTATTACACCAGTGCGAGCAGTCCTGTGCCTCAACTGCTGTCTCGTTTTGAACAATCTCGCTCTAAAGTAGCCCTGGGAATAACGCGAATCTAATCGACGAACGGGCATCTAATGCTCATTATGTCTCTTTATATATTGTAATTGCGTTGGACCAGGCGTTTTTATTAATGCTTTGTTTATTTTTACCAGGAATTTTGTATGTTACGGTCAAACCATTACTCGGTCAGCATCAATCAATTGACCATCCAACGTGTAAAACATCCCTCCCAAGGAACCGACGTCTGTACGAAAGAAATGTAATTTTATTCACGCGAATCAGTGTTTCCTGTCGAAGTCCACTCTACGTTGAACATGCCTGTGCTTGACTGCGATTACGACACAAATGTTGAAGATTGCAAAAAAGGAAGCATTTTTGCTTGTTTCAGCCTTCGTGGACGTCCAGTATCACGTTTAGTGCACGTGTCTTTTCTCTTCGGTATTAAGCGATTCATTTTTGCGCGGTGTTTCCCGTTCTTGTGGTAAGTAGTAGCAGTGGTGGTTTGTTGAAATAATAATTAAAATGAAGGTTTGGTTCGGTTTATGGGTGTTTAACGTCCCAAAGCGACTCAGCCTATGAGGGACGCCGTAGTGAAGGGCTCCGAAACTTCGACCACCTGGGATTCTTTAAGATAACATTTTTGCTAGCCCCGACATCTGCCATCGATACTGAAGAACCTGAGCTGGGGCAGCGGAAATAAAGGATAGCTGGCAGAATGGAGAAATGAAATGAAAGAGGTGAGGGGACAGGAAGAGAGGATAGGGGGAGATGTAATATAGCGCTTCCAGTTTCATGACGACCAAACTACAGTTAAGTTTTACAGGCGTTCTTGCGATCTAAAGTTCAGGCTACAAGAAATTTTGAACTTTGCAAGGATATAGTAACAAGGTTTTAGTAATATTTATTGTGTGCTGCGGGAGTGGGCGCAGCTTCTAGAGGCCCGTGTACTGAGCGATGTCAGTACAAGTTAAAGAACCCAAGGTGGTCGAAATTTCTGGAGCCCTTCACTACGGCGTCCCTCATAGCCTGAGTCGCTTTGGTACGTTAGACCCCCATAAACCACTAAATGTACAACAATCATGTGCAACGTGTCATTTACAAAACAACATATTGATGTTCTTGTATCGAAATGTTTTTTGTTTGTTTCCCGTAACCACTGTTCTCTCTGAATCACTATACACTGAGCCCTCCCCCGAGTATTTATTCTCAGAGGAGCAGCCGCGCTTATACAGCACTAAAATTGCTGTTTAGACGCAACTGAACTGTAACCCTCAATATAACTGCTTCAAAGCCTGATCACCCGTTGATTAGTGTCGGGAACAATAATAACGTCTTGACATTTTTTTTAACGGAAGCAGAAAGACCGCTCCTAATCCGGTCGGAGAGGAGAACGCTGGTACCACATTACACTCCCAAACCACTTACTGTGACCACTTCAGCTCGAAAAACGGCATTACCACAAACTGCGGTAAACTTCACGCCGCGCTTCAACGACTTCTCGGTTCGACATAAACCGTCGTGGTTCCACATAAATTCCGGTTAAAGCCTCTGTTCCATTATCTTTATCTGTACCGAGGCTCGTTTCGGATTTTTTAAGTGGGACAGGCACTTTTGCATCCCCTTTCTCTCCTTTATAAGTGGAACTTATGTGGAGCACGTTCATATTACTAGAACAGCCAGCTCATCGTTTTTTCTCGAAACGGTTATGTGGAAAGCAGGTTACATTTACTTCATGGCGCGTTCCATATAGAACTAGGTCACTGCTCAAGAGGCAAAAAGGCGGCGAGCGCCGCGATGGGCACGTGACCGGAAGGCGCGTAATAACTGGGAGCCAATGGCTGAAAGGTCCCGCCGGAACGGGGCCGCCGCTTGCTTCGCCTCAGCTGCAGGCAGCCACGGCCCTGCGTACCGACAGAGTAAAATGGAACACGGCTCCGGTTAAAAATTGCGGGTCAGCGCCATCTAGTGGGAAAGCTGTCTGGTGCCGAGGCCTTTTCATGAGCATGCGTACCCTATCTAACTCGCAGCCTCTGCAAACTGCTCGGTTCTATCTAATCGTAGCTATAGCGTGAGATGACGCCGCTGTAAGCACCGCGGATGATGCGCTGTCGGAGTGGCTTGCCACGCGCAATTGCTATTCCGCATTCAGCTCTTGCGGCAGCTGACTTGCTGCGTCGGTGCCATCGCCGGCAGCATTCATGCTTGATGGCCGGTGCCATCGCCGACCGACAGCTATAGAAATTTTCAGGCTTTCCTAAGAATAACTGCCTTGCTGTCGCCTTGAAGCTTTTTGGTGGGTTGGGAGTGGGACGTGCAAGCATAGCTGGAGCCGTTGCGAGAGCTCTCAAACCTTATTTTTCTCCATTTACAAGTGAATATCAGGGATCAGATATCAGCTCACAATTTCAAAACAGTAAAAGTTGGCGATCTAGTCAGCGATACGCTACCGAACTACAGGACTACGCAACTACAGGAGAGCACTGTATGCGCGTTTTGCTGAGTTTTATTGATATTCACAGAGGGCTACCACTCTCTGTAATGGACCCTTTATGACATTATGCACTTTCATTGCGCTTCTGTCCTGTGTCGTCGCTTAGGAGGGCGACCAAGTGATCAATGGGAGCGAAGGAAGGAAGCGCGGATGTTAGTGATTGTTTATTTGCACTAGAAGAAAATCATCTCGAATTGCTAACCCACGACACTTTCTTCGCATGCTGCATATTCACTAACCTACGAAGTTTCCTTCTGCAGCCAAAACTTGTGCTATACGTATACAGGAAATGTAGATTCATCCGTAAAAACTTAGTTCTAATTTTCGATGGTCCACACAGCCACTTTCCCTGCGCATTTCAGCCTTGTCCTTGTTTGTGATTCTGTGAGTCGGGGCTTCTGCACAGCGATGTGGTTTTGCAGTGCAGCTTTTGAAGCCTCCACTCAATGGTTTTTGCATAGCACATTCAAGGAGAGCACCTTTCTGATGTCTCTTGCAGTAAGGAAAGGGTCTGCCAAGCCACGACAACTATCAGTAATATTAATAATAATAATTGGTTTTTGGGGAAAGGAAATGGCGCAGTATCTGTCTCATATATCGTTGAACACCTGAACCGCGCCGTAAGGGAAGGAATAAAGGAGGGGTAGAAAGAAGAAAGGAAGAGAGAGGTGCCGTAGTGGAGGGCTCCGGAATAATTTCGACCCCCTGGGGATCTTTAAACGTGCACTGAAATCGCACAACAGACGGGCGCCTTAGCGTTTTGCCTCCATAAAAACGCAGCCGCCGCGGTCGGCGACAGCTATCAGCTATTATTCTTTCGTTATTCTTCGTCGCCCTGCACAGTGTACATGCCCGAGTCTGGATTCGTCTCGGTATGCTTGAGTTATGCGACTTACTGCTGTTCTTGTTCTTCCTGTACGCCTACAGATTTACCTCTGGCTGACACCTTCGATGCAAAGTCGCACGATGAAATCTCCGTCAATCAAGAGGCACTCGAGCCGGCATATCATGTCAAGTTTAAATTAGTTGTTCTCGTTTTTTGTTTCTCGCAGGCCAACAGGCGGCTTGCAATGTAGTGCTAGGGGCATGTGAAAAAAGCATCTTATCATACCTGAACGAAGTGCGGTCCGGAAAGACGGTCGTTCCGACTACCGGCGAGAGACAACTATTTGAGCGTTCCTTACCGCTGCCGTCATGCTCATTTCCTTTTAAGGATGCTACAAGTTTGCCTGCGCCAGCTCCGCTGCCGTCTGCTCTTCGCTGTGCACTGCAAGCCACCGGTCACCACGAAGCGACCGGATTCGAGCACCAGGCCGGTGGCGTGCGGGACTGCCGGCTTTCTTCTTTTCTATTTACTGCCCTCACCATTTCTTTCACCTCGTTTATCTGCACGCTGGTAGTGCTGCTGCCGGCGCAACCAAGGCGACAGTCTTCAGCGCGAGAGCCGAGCGCGGAGAACGATCTGGGCGGCAAGCCATTTCAACAGCCCATCAGTAGCAGCGGCTACCGCAGCGTCACCGCGCGCGCTTGTCGCTACGATGAAAGCGCGCACAAAGCGAAAGTGACCCATTTGGATAGGCTGCGAGCTAAGAGGGCGCACATGGTCACGCCGACGTCTTGACACCAGGCAGCGTTTCCACTAGATGGCGCTGACCCGCTTTTTTCGTGATCCATTTTAATTCTGTCCACGACTGTACATTCGCTTTGTTTTTTGCACTTCGATCCTATAAGGTTCTTATAAAGTGCTGCGCCCTGGCATACCAACATGCGGACTGCCCTCAACTTGGTGCTCATCGCTGCTCTGCGGATACATACCCCAGCGTCGTCGGCCGCAAGCCTCGGTTCGACAGCGGCTTTCATCATAGCCCCGTCGGTTTCCCTGCTGACTGGTGGCCATCTTGGTATTTTTCTTCGCGCCGAAGTTTCTGCGTAGCCCCCCCCCCCCCCCCCCCCCGTCCTCCCTCCACAGAACTTTTCGCCACCGTGCGCTTCTCCCTTCGTGCGGCGCGGCCTCTACTTCCTCGACTCGCACCGCTAAGCCACTTGTCGACTCTCAACTTAACCTGCGCGTGCCTAGACAGGCACTTCTCTTCGTCGAGCCTATTCGCTGTGCCGAAGTGGAAGCAAGTGCAGACTGGATTGAAACAAGTGCATTGGCTGCTTCAAGTGACGACAGTAGTCTGCGTACATGGAGGTTGGGTAGCCTTTCCTTCTGTGTCGACTACCAGCACTGCATATTCCGAGCTTTCGATCAACTAAAGGAGCGTATGGAGTGTCGTTGCGCGGGAATACGGTCTCTGCACGGTAAGTCCTTCATTAAGCGTATAATCTTTCTCTTGAACGAATGGATCGTACTGTCGACCGCAAAAGTTGGCGGGATCTGCGATGATTGGCGGAATGAAGCAAAACTACATTGCTGCGCCATCTGCCGTCACAGAGCATAGTGCCGAGGCTCACTCACAGTAGTACTGCCGCAGCAGGCGTGCCGTGAGCCTCTACACCGCGCACTGTGACGGCAGATGGCGCAGCAATGTAGTTTTGCTTCATTCCGCCAATCATCGCAGATCCCGCCAACTTTTGCGGTCGACAGTACCGATAAATTCTCATCGTTTGTTCGACTGTCAGGTAAGAAACGACATTCTTTAGAGTGAAAGCACTTATAGCTGCATTTTTGGCGTAAGCAGTGGTATGAGTGAAGGCTCCTGGCGGGTCACGTGACTGAATTTTCAGCGGCTGTAAAACCAGCTATGAAGAGATTTTGCTATGGCCCTGAAGGCTTGAGATGTGATTATGGTATACCATGACATGTATATATATGCTCATATAGGTATGACATGGATTACCCGTAACTTGACCTTGAAGTGACCTTGGTCAAAATCGACGAAAATTAATGGGTCGGTTCCTGACAAGTAGTAGTCACGTCCGCAATGTGGCCCATACCCAAATTTAACATGGACCACAGAAAAATTTCACCCTGGAGTGACTTTGGATGAAATCGTCGAAAATTGAATAGTGGGTTGCTAAGATTTATACAACATGGAGCGTCCCCAATGTGGCCTATGCGGAAATATGGCGTGCACCACCCAAAAAGTTTTCCTTGGAATGACCTTGGCAGAATTTGATTGCCGGTGAAGGTGGGTGTGCTCATGTGTAAGGCAGGCTTGACCTAATCGCAAAATGGAATTGGCCCACCTCCAAAATTGGTGTTGGCCCACCCCCAAAATTTGAAAATTGAGTTGACCCACATTCGAAACCGACTTGGGGCACCACCAAAATAGGCTTGGCCCACTCCAGAAAATTTGAAAATTGAGTTCACCCCCGCTCGGAACCGACCTGGGACACCTGCAGAATGGCTTTGGCCCACCCCCAAAATTTTGCGTGGCCCCTGAAATTTAGTTGCTCCACCGCACTTTCCCACAATATTTGGTTATTTCGTGCATGGCAATCCTAAACCGCCGGCCATTTTTTTATTTGCATACCTGGAAGGCTGCTCATAACTGCATTATATGGAAAACGAAGAGGGTGTTTTGTCTTGATCTATAGACCTTTTCAAGTCTGAATTTTTGGGCGCAGCCAAATTCCCACGAGGCTGTGCCAGCAGTGTTCTTATTGCCAGGTTTCATACAGACATTACTGCGAATGCGCAGCATAGTTCAACACGCACGCGCTTTATATGAAGCTGTAAACAGTGAAAAGGTTTATATATGAACGTTAGGCGCAGTTGGACTGTACTCCATCGAAAAATGATCCACTTTCGCTTTTGAACGACGTGCTTTGGGACAGCGGTTCCCTTTTATGTTGTTTTCGAGTTTGATCAGTCATTATTGTAAGGTTTGTTCGGTTGTTAAAGCTGGATATGGCGACAAGTTTCTGAATTGAGAGGCGTCTTTCTGACACGAAAATTTCCATCGGGGTCTCACTTTGGCCAATACCTTTTCGCTACATAGGCATTGCTTTACGAAAAAAAAAATAAAATAAATGCGAACATGTTCTACGATCACCCTTTTATGAAGAATGTTGCCAACCGACAATAATCAAGTTGTTACATATCTGTGTTCATAAGTTCTTCCCATTCTTGGGATGCAACTCGTCGTGGTTGTTTGCTTTGTGTAGACGTATGTTTGTCAAGATTGTTGCGCATAATATTTTAAAGATGTTACCAGTTTTTTCTCGCGGTAGTGATGCCTGTCTTTGTCTAAGGACCCCCGTTTTACTGTCTAAGAAGAATATTGCTTTTCTGTGTAAAACAGCTTGATTAATCGTTTCTTTAGGAGCACTCTAATTAAATGCGACTGTCGATAAGACGGAAAAACAGCTTGAGTAATTGTTTTCCTTTAGGGGCACGATAACTATATGCGGCTGTCGATAAGACTGATTGCAATAGTCCCTGCTCATATCTCGGCTGTGCTCTTCACTTTCATTTGCAAATACGAGCACTTTCACCTTAGAAAGTGACATGCCGGCAAGAGAAATACGGCCAAGCTGTACATCTGAATATACCGGTTGTGTCATCGAAAGTGAACCAATATTTTAATAATAATAATAATTGGTTTTTGGGGAAATTAAATGGCGCAGTATCTGTCTCATATATCGTTGGACACCTGAACCGCGCCGTAAGGGAAGGGATAAAGGAGGGAGCGAAAGAAGAAAGGAAGAGAGAGGCGCCGTAGTGGAGGGCTCCAGAATAATTTCGACCACCTGGGGATCTTTAACGTGCACTTACATCGCACAGCACACGGGCGCCTTAGCGTTTTGCCTCCATAAAAACGCAGCCGCCGGGGTCGGGTTCAATATTTTCAAATAGAGTTTTTTTTTAGGTATGAAGGCGGTTTTTATGGCACAATAATACCTGCGTTGGGGGACATCAGAAAAGAGGGGAATAATATTAACTCGTTAGCCAGCTAACTAATTTCTAATAAGTAACTTTTTAACTGGTAGGCACCTGGTGGCAATCAGAGATTTGAAGCCGGTCGTTAGCAATACTCATATAACATTTTAGGATTTAGAAAACGCGATTGCCCTCAGTGCTGTGGCCCAACACATTTTGGCTACATAGTGTCAAGATAAATACGATTTCGAAAACGTTGCAGGCAAAGCAACCCTTCCAGCGCACGTATCTTGTAGAAATAGCCAATTTTTGTCGAGCCGCAGCGTTAAGGGTATTCGCGTTTTCGAAGTTCTAAACAACTGATATGTCTATTGCTAATAATTTTCACTCCCTCCTTTATCCCTTCCCTTACGGCGCGGTTCAGGTGTCCAAAGATATATGAGACAGATACTGCGCCATTTCCTTTCCCCAAAAAACCAATTATTATTATTATTCTATTGCTAATGACCAGGTACACATCTTTAATTGCAACCAGGTGTCTAACTGCAACAGTTAAAAAGTTAATTATCGGACTTTTGTTAAGCGCCCAACTAGTTAACATTATTCGTCTGTTTTTTTGACGTCGGCCAACGCACGTACTATTGTGCCACATAGGCCGCCTTTATACCTTAAAAATCCTATTTTTAAAAATGCTGGTTCACCTTCGCTGAAACGCCTGGTATATTCTAAAATGGTATATACGCACTGCAGCGTTTCCAGTCTGTAGTGTAGAACAGCGTAATAAAAAAAATTAAAAATGCAAATTCGCAATGTACTTTGCGAATTTCATTTAGCTGCCTGTCCGCGTTCAGCCAAAGCTGACGTGTACTCTCATGTCTTGCAGTCTAGATAAAAAAATAATGCCAGACCAACAGCCCGTAGAAGTATTGAGCGAGTGCCTTTTTGCTCGTTGTGACGAATTTATCATATGCTGATCCAAAGACACGTTAAAAAAGAAAGAACAGCAACGCCGAACAGTGAAATACCGGGTACGTAGGTAGGTAAATAACTTTACTGATTTATGAGAAAATCAAGTGACGAGGGAGAGAGGGTTAGGAAGCAGGATGACGATGTGCCGTCGAGTCGCTCTAGATGGCCGCACACTTTTGTGCTTCGGCGACCCAGCCTACTTAGGGCGCTCGAGTACTGATCCGGAGTTCCAGGGTTCGAACCCGACCGCGGCGGCTGCGTTTTTATGGAGGAAAAACGCTAAGGCGCCCGTGTGCTGTGCGATGTCAGTGCACGTTAAAGATCCCCAGGTGGTAGAAATTATTCCGGAGCCCTCCACTACGGCACCTCTTTCTTCTTTCACTCCTTCCTTTACCCTTCCCTTACGGCGCGGTTCAGGTGTCCAACGATATATGAGACAGATACTGCGCCATTTCCTTTCCCCCAAAACCAATTATTATTATTATTAATATTATTATTATTATTATTATTATTATTATTATTATTATTATTATTATTATTATTATTATTATTATTATTATTATTATTATTATTATTATTATTATTGACCCGGCCTACTGCGCGAAGCTGTTTCTCCGGCTGCGAGCTGCGCAGAGCAGGCTCCCATTGCCCCTTATGCTCCGACCCTCGCCACGGAGGCTTGGTTTTGTTCGGGCAAGATGTGACTAGGGCACGGAGGAAGACTATAAGGAGTGGAAACTCCGCCGTCTGCGGCGACCAGAAAAGGTCACAAGCCCGCGGCGCCACTATCCCGCTGGCGGCGCCTGGCGGCCTAGAAAGAAACTACTGAAATACAACGTCACGGCGTGCCCGCTGAAGCAAACACCCGTCTCGTCTGCTTGTTGTCTGCTCTGAGCGCCTGCCCGGGCGTTGCATTTTTAAATTTTTTTCCCTGCTGCTTCTACGAGGCGCCGCAAGGCGCCGCCACTGCATGCACCCCCGTCGGCGCATACAACTGTGACTTTTATCTGGTCGCCTGCGCTCGCTCGCGCAGACGGGAGTTTCACCTACTTATAGTCTTGCTCCGTGAACTAGGGTAAGCTCTGATGCTAGGAGACAAGTGGGGTGGGTAATAATGGAGGGAAGAAAAGGGGTCGTGAATGTGGCCGTTTGAAGTCTGCGCCACAAAACCTGGTCTCTTTTGGGAAGGGATGCATTCAGTGGAGTTTACATTAGGCGGGAATTTCTACAAAGCGGGGTGAAGTCGTGGTAGTTGAGAAGTCGATACGTGGCACTTCGAGACGAAGACAGGTCGCTATCAGCCCGGTTGACGAGTGCTCGGGCTTGGATGTGAGCAGCCGTGTTGCCTGGGTGTTCGCTGTGTGCCGGGATACAGAGGAGGGTAATGAGGCGTTTTGGTTGGGGGTAGGGGTGGGGGATAATTCTAATATTTGAGCAGCCGGGGAGTGTATTTTGCGATTGACATAATTATTAATTGCTGTTCTGGAATCTGAGAAAATATACTTAGCGGAGGAGCGTGCGATTACTCAGTCAATTGCTGCCTATTCCGCTTCCCGGGAATCTGTAGAATTTGGAATGGACGCATTGACAACCGGGTTTTGGAATCCGTCTAAGGCAGCTAATGTGAAAGCTGGTTGGTTTGAATATTCGGCCGTGTCTACGTAAACTGCCGGAGCATGAGGCGTATAGTTCTTGTGCAGAGCCTTGGCTCTATCTTCCCGTATCTCTCGATCATGCTCCAGGTGGGTGTATTTTGGGAAGTGGCGGGATGTAGAGATTATTACTGACAGCAACGGGAGGAGTTCACGTGGCCGTGGTATGGCCGGGGAGGTTTATTCCGAGTCGATGCAGGAGTATTTGACCTGTTTAGATATGCGAGAGCCTATGGTTTGGACTTAATGAGGTGCGCTTCTACCAGCTGTCCCAGGGTGTTGTGCACCCCTAGTTGAAGGAGTTTCTCCGTGGGCGTTTATTTAGGGAGAAGGAGAGCAGTTTTGTAGGTTGTGCGGATGAGCGTATTGAGTTGCTCGGTCTCCGTGGGTGTTTCACGTAAAATACTCTGCAATTTTTTAAAATACGCTTTTTGAGTTGGAAGAGCTCCTTTTTTCCGGCACAACTCTGTTAGAGGTGCAGCGCATTAGAATACACCCGAGGCTTGCTAACTAGTAGGCATGTTAACTAATACTGAATAGCTAACTTTTTAACTATTACTGTTAACTACTAACTTTATTATGACAAGGAAAGCTAGCTGCCGCCTTGTCTTCTCCACCTGCTGCTTAGATTCATGCTTTCGAAGACAAACTTTCGACCCTTTAAAATTCTTGTATAATTTGTGCTGCAGACCTTATAACAACACCCATAATCTTTTTGTTCGCAGGAAAGGTATGATAAAAGGAAGGCTGCGGACATGATCGGCAGCCGTACCAAGAGCGAAAGAGCAACAAACGTTTATTTCGCTCCTCATCCAGCGCACCAATTGTTTTCTCTATTTAGTCGCATTCTTGGCTTTTCCCCTAGCGTCGTTGGTGCACGGTGACAACCGGCTTGGAGGGAAAAGCTCTGCGATGGCGCACTGATCCAAAGACGCAGTCTTGTTTGGATGAGCGAATCGCGCCAGGAAGAGCGCGAAAACAGGGCCGGATCGAAGACTGCTTCCCTCCCGAATAAAAACAAAAAAAGGGAATCTAAAGCTCGTGTTTGGCTCGATCGCCGAAGTTCCCAAAATCGTTTTCTGTTTCTTTATTTTAGTTTGGGGAAAAAGGGGGAAAGAAACTTTCCACCGATACATCGCAGCCTCGCAGAGGAGCGAAGATCCTGACCACCCTTTCCTCCCCCCCCCCCCACCCCCCCCCCCCAAAAAAAAAAAGGGTCGAGGTCGACGCGATTTGAGCGCGACCCGCTTATTCTGTCAATCGAAGCGAACACGGCTAGCAGCATACCGGGGGTCGTCACTAACGATCGCTCCTCCATATTTTATTCTCCTACCTTTAAGTCGCTCGCGCGAGGCTCGTGTTATCCGCGGGCAAGGACGGGTGAGGGATCAGCTCCACGTGCCTTGACTGCCTTCGCCTGACGCCGGAGTTTCTCGGTCAGGAGAGCACAGTCCACCGGGCAGGGCACCGCTAAAGCTGGGTTCGTTATCGTTTAATGAAGCGCCCGGCCCGTCGGCCACTGCTCCATCTCCCCGGACGAACAGAGAGAGAGACAGAGAGAGATTAAACGCGCCTCCGCTATGTTTGTAAACGGCACCGTGTTTACGGACAGTCCGCGATGCTACGCGGAATCCGATTATGGATAGGAGGCCTCGCTGGACAATTAATAAATAAGAAAACACGCTCCTCCTGCATGCTGCTACTTCTCCCGCCAAGAAAGCGGCTCTGGACCTAAGAGAGGCAAGAAAGCAACGTGAGGAGTGAGAGAGGGTGCTAGGGAAAGGGAGGAGCCGGGTGCCGAACGTGCTTCTTCCGAACCCGAGTCATGGCCGGCGCTAGAAGGCGCAGCTCGTTTCGCGCATCAAGGAAGCTCTCGGTCCGCGCGCAGCGCACGAGACAAAACCCATAAGGCGGCCGCGATAGGCCTAATCAAATTTGCAAACACCAGGCTCCTTCGTCCTTGTAAATGAGGAGAGACGAGAGAGAGAGGAGTAAGAAAGAAAGGGGGAAGAAAAAAGAGGAACGTGGAGTATGACGTCAAAGCTGACTAAGGAGAAGAAAGGAGAAAACAGAGGAGAGTGGCGGCGCGACGTGCGGATAACAAGATGAAATGCTGTCCCTGCATTTCTGAGAAGTCGCCGCCGTTTCGGAGTGCCCTGCGACTTGTGTTTCTTTTGCCCGCTTGTTTTGGTCGGATACTGAATAGGCAGGCAGGCAGACAGGCGTATTAGATAGAGGCCAAGCGAATATGAGCTCCCCTTTTTAGTCCTCGTTCGAATCAACGTCTTTTTAGGCTTTTCTTCGCATCGCTAAATTATCTTTCTTATCTTTTCTACGTCCTCGCTGTGACCTCAAACGAGAAGGCTTTGTTTCGTCATAACTGGACGACTCGCGGGGAAAACACCGACTCATCTTTGTTTTGTATTTTTCCCGCACGAG
The DNA here is from genome assembly GCF_052857255.1 of Amblyomma americanum. Classification (NCBI taxonomy): domain Eukaryota; kingdom Metazoa; phylum Arthropoda; class Arachnida; order Ixodida; family Ixodidae; genus Amblyomma; species Amblyomma americanum. Next base: position 171,717,950 of record NC_135499.1, on the reverse strand, counting down.
GTTTCGGATACGCTGCTCCTGATTTCGACCTGATTCTGACCTGATTTTGTCGGCCACACCGTCAGGGTGAAGAAATCAGTGTGAACCCACGCGGTGGGCCTACTGATGAGCCCGGGTGGAAAAACAAGCGCTCGCCGGTCTTCGACAGTCTCACGACTCTATGCGTCGACGATTTCTTGTGTTGATCTTGTTTCTGCACATTGCACCATGTTGAGATTTAGTTTTTCTGGGTTATTAAATTAGTCCCGCTTGTTTTACCGCCTCTCTACCGCCTGGCTCCACCGTCTGACGGCAGCGTTTTGCCTCTTCCTGTGTTGTGCTCAGAACTTTTTCTAATGATCGCTATGTGTGCGCGGCTATATGCATTTTCTCCATGCGTGAATAATCAATTAATCAATTTCCCTTGGCTGTATTAGTCTACATTTTTTTTCTGTCTTACTCAGTGGCAGAACAAGAAATATCACGAACAGCGTCGACTTTATTGGCTCCTTCATAAGAGATAATGCCTAGCTTCTATAGACTTACAGGTTTGGAACAGGCGAATTTCAGTTGTTAAATTGAAGAAAATAAATTGAACTAGCAAAAACTTCCGAAAGCCACGTCAGGTTTCGATTTTTTTTAAAGGCCTTTCAACAAAAGCATTGTGCCAATAGACGCCAATCCCGTCCCCTTCCCTCCCCTTCATGCCTAGAAGGCGCCAATAAATTAGCCCCCGTCTGCTGCCCATGTACAAATACCGCCTTACGAGACCGATTTCAACGCAATGACGTTAAAGGCTTTGTTCCCCATAAAGTCTCGCGTCGGCATTGTCGACGTCTGCGTTGTGAGCGAAAAATCACGAGTACAGCTCTTGTAGCTGGGCCACCTATGTCACGTGACCCTTGCGGCGTCATCGGAACCTGCCCACCGGATAGTGAGCGAACTGCCCACCGTGGCACGTGGCAGTTAAATTAATAACTGGCCGCGCAAGGCCCACCGCTGGGAGCACCAGCCATCGCAGGGCAATGGCGCATCACTTAAGCACTGCACCACTGCGCCAGGAGTGGTGTGAGGACTTCCAAGGATCTATGAATGTAAAGTGGAGAATGACCTGTTACGCACATATGGGGCTTAACCAATTAACGCTATCGCGTCATAGCCTTAAGGCGGAGCTTAAGTGTTCCCCTCCAATTTTTTTCTTTTATTTATTTCGATGTTTACGTCTTTTATTTTCTCAGCCGACATTAGCACTGAAGATTCACGCCGAGGCACTTCAACGACGAAATTATGCCAATACAAACATTATTGATTCCTTAACGCGAACTGGTGCAAATGCTTTGCAGCTCTTATATTCATGTTCTTTTATTAGCTGGTAGCTCTGCCTTTACATAAAGCTAGACCGCGTGCTTCGTATTATGTATTTTACCACCTACGGAACACATTCGAAATCACTACATCGCGTGCCGCAAGGCACCTTAGCTTTCACTGCATTGAACTCGGACACTGCAAACGACTTTTTCGTGGGGTGTAGGAAAAGCCCTCTACTTTTCATCGCCCTACACTCTAAACACGAATACGCCCCTATGGGAGTAAACAGGGATTAAACTGTACTCTAGCACACTTGTATGAAATGGAGTGCGCTTACTTCCTTTTTACTACTTTGTGTTTAGTGTGTGACTGGAAATTCACCATAATGTACACAAGTTGTAGCTGTTTTTAATACAACTTCGTCTGGTTTGCATTCGTCTTTTTCGCCTCTCATTTTTTGTGCACAGTTTTTCACTTTATCGTGCAATTGATCGTGTACCAACAAGACTGCTCCTATAAGCCAGGCAGAATTACGAAAAAGTTCATTTGTCAGAAAGGCTCGGTGAATACGTACCGAGACTGGAGATTTCTTACATGTGCTCGAGGTTTTATTGCCTTCGTGGCATAGATGGCGTTGAAGTTTTCTCTCAAAAACCACTGCGCGATTTCCTGAGTCGCGTTTCAAATTTTCTTCTTCCATTTCCTAGAATACTAAAACGAATCAAATTGACATTTTTTTAAAAACGAAATCCAGACCGCAGAAAAAGTAGCAAGCTCGAGTTTTTTCCCCAGCCAGCAGCAATGCCTGGTCGAGTGAAACACATCTTCTCCTAGTGGTTTCTGCGTAAAGCTCGAGCGGTTCCGGCGGGGAGTAGCGGGTCGTGTCTCAAGCTCTTCGAGCTAGCTCTCTGGTCTGGAACATAAAGCAGAAAAGAAAGAAAAATGACGTCACCTTTTCTTTAGTTTTTTCATTTTGCTTCCGATTTACGGTCCGCCCGCGAGCTCTGGTCTGCGCAACGTAATCCGAGAGTGTAATAGTTGAGGCCCGCAGTCGACTACGGCAGAAAGGCGCTTAGGGACGTTGCATAGCGCGGGCTCATCAATTCTGGTCGCAAAAATGAATGAAGGAGAAAGAAAATGAACCACTTCGTTTAGTTCATCTGGGAACACCACAGGGTGGCGAGGGGGACGGGGGGGGGGGGAGGAGCTTGCGTAGATGCGCCGTCGTTGAGGACGGCTTGCCACCGTTCATCATACTCCGCGAAACAGAGACGCCGCCGTGGTACCATTTTTCAGCGTGGTGGCCTGTCCGTGGCCTTGCGCCCGAGCCACGGAGAGGACCACCACGCAGCTGAGCTACGCCACGTCGCGGCCATGGCAGTGCCCAGTTTGTCACTGCAACTAAACTACGCGCCACTAACCAAAGTACTTACGTTTCGTTCACCATGGTCGTGAAGCGTGTGCCGTGTTTGGTCTCACCCCCACCTTCTTCCCCTTCCCAACTTTCTTCCCCTCCCTCTCCCGCCTTTCCGTTTGCATTTTTCGCTTCGTCATTACGTCGTTACTCGCTTCAATTTTTTATTTATCCGAACAGGCGTGATAAAGACGAACAAAAGAATGGATGGAAAACGTTCTGCGTACGAGTTGCGAACTAATTTGCTGTGATGAATTGAGTGCGCGCCGCCCGCCGTTTTAAACCGTAGTAATGGAAGTTGAACAGCTATTAATAACGCGGCGTACCTTACAGCTTCTGCTTCCGTGTATCCTTCGCTACAAAAAACAAAACAAAAACGAAACAAAACAAATGAGAAAGGCGGGTTAAAAAATGGATGTATGAACGATTTTGGTACCGAAAATTAAGCAAAAAAAAATACAGAAGAGAAATCTTCCACGAGGCCGGTACAAGGCTCTGCTCAGCTGTGCTAGGCATACCTGCATATTACCTGTGCGGAGATGGGCGGTTTGGCAACGTCGGGAGTTATCATACGTGACAGTCTTCATCGTCTTGGGTAAAATAATGACGTTTCCCTTAATGAGGAGACAAATGACCTTCGGTTTAATAGCCCTGAGATGCGTTATATTCGAGGCCTCATTTGGATATCAGGAATACACTGGGAAAGAACATTAGCATCTTTCAGGAGGGGCAGAAATTAGCCTGGCGAAATAGAAGATATATGCGAAATCAGGCGGAAAATTACCGCGGAAACGCGTTTAATTGCTTTGTGATTAACGTCTGTAAAGTAATAGATGCAGAAAGGTATTTGCTGCAGTAGGACGAGAAACAATATATATATATATATATATATATATATATATATATATATATATATATATATATATATATATATATATATATATATATATATATATATATATATATATATATATATATATATATAATCTTGAATGAGTAACGGCACGTATGCAAAACGGCTATTCTCTGCGAGCTTCCGGCGACTCCGTGCATAGCGTTTGTAACACGAGAATTTTAGAAAAGGTTGCGCCGCAGACCCATAAACCGTGGCGGATGCTGCATTATAAGGCCCATCGCTGTAAAAAACTGCCGGCCACACGTATTCCGCTTCCGCCCACGCTCTTGCCTTTGTGAGAATATGCGTTCTCGCTCGCGCATGCGGCCACTTTATGCACATTAGCGTCTATGACGTGCTTTTACCGCGGGTGCATTTATGCTTTTTTTTCCGCCCTAAGCATTTGGCGCGTAAACGGTTTTTCTGGCCTCCGCCTTCGCTCCTCAGTTTTTAAGCTTCGCGGTTACCTTGCTGTTGTTGTGTCGCTATAAGTAGAGCGAAACACAGTAACCTCTGACCTTTATAGTCTCCCGGTGAAAACCTCTAAATTTCATTCCGTTCTTGCCCAGAGAAACAAAGAAATAGGAAGCACAGGAGGGAAAAATTGTTTTTCGCTGGTCGAAAGTTGGGTGGTACATGAAGCGCATTCTCTTGCGCTCGTAACCACTGGTGCGCGGCCTACCGGACGGCTGCGTAAAATATATCTTTATTTTTAACGTTCGTAGGCATATGCGTAAGCAGAGGCGCATGCATATATGCACCTCTAGTAATGGGAAGACCTTGGAAGCGCGGATGAACTCGGAAATGCAGACAATGTGTTTAAAGCAGCTTGCTTAGTTGTGTCCGCGCTTTCTCGTTAATAGCTTTTCGCGAGTATTGCGCCGTTGCGCGAGTGGGCGTACTCGCTATAGATGCACCCGCTTGTGAGTCCATTGGCGAACCATTTATGCACTGAAAGTTTGGACTGTGAATACATGGGACGAGGTGCCCACTTGTGGCGTACCAAAGTGCACGCTCCCAACGGTGCTTCCGTGGAGGCGGGCCTTTATAATTGCGGAAATGCGCGTTTATTCTTCTTTCTTCCTGATTCCAAGGCGAAACGCTAAATTTCTGGTAAGTAAACGAAGATATGAGTTGCCCTTCATCGCGTTGTTGTCGCTGTGAGCTTAAAAGGTCTTCATTTAGCGAAGTTCGTAGTCGACTTTTTTCCAGCCGCGAGTGGTGTATGTCCTTACTTTTGTAGTGTTTGTGAAACACTTGAAAGTCAAACGTAAGCTCAGAATTAAACTGAATAGTGTTAAAATGTAATTCTCATTAATTGTGATCGCCTTCGATTTTGCGCAGCTGCACCAGAGTGTGGAAATAGAAGACTAGAAGGGACGTAATGTGGCGGTAACAAAATACGCTGCAGGTGTCGATGAGGGTAACAGCAGCTTTTATTATGAGGATGAGACTGACATCACTAAAAGAGAGGCTTATAATGAACTTCGAGATTAGCGCGGACTTGACTGCGCTTACGCTGCTTCACAGGAGGCGTTAATTTATTATTGAACCACTGTTGCGCTTTTAACATTCAACAACACTCAACAACGGTGCGCTTCAAGCATAAAGCGCGCCGCACAAACGTAGACACGCGCATGCACCACGATGGAAATGTTTGCTGGCAAGTTATTTTTTCTTGGGTGTAAGAATACGTCCACAGCTGATTCCTAAGGGCACATAATTTCTTGGCTCAGTGGAAGACTTGGCGTCCAATGTATCTCACTCCACAACAGTAACGTCATAACAACAATGTATTAACGCGGTAGTGTTAAGAACCCCGTGTTTCAGAAAAGCCGGCGTCTGTTGTCGTCGTCGTTGACCGAGAGCGAGAAATCCCCAGAGAAATCTAGGTGGGCCGCCTAGGTTGCTCACAATTCGGTAGGCAGGTTGTGATGACGCCGCCAGGTCACATGACTTTGCGATGTCATCAAAACCTGTCTACTGTACTGTGAGCAAACTGCCCACCGTGCCAGGCGGCAGATGAATTAATGATTGGTCGCGAGAGGTTATTTTGAAAGAGCCACCTGGATCGCACAAGCACCGTCGATGGCAGCACCTGTCATCGCGAGGCAGGGCGCATTCCTTAACAGTGCACAACTGCACAAGGAGTTGTATGAGGACTCCCAAGGATCTATGAATGTAAAGTAGAGAATTACCAATTCAGTATATATGGGCGTTAACCCTTTAACGCCATCGCGTCATACTTTAAGGCGGAGCTTAAGTGCACCCTCGAATTTTGTTGAACAAGAGTGTTTCAATCCATGGACACGCGCGTTTGCCATTTAACATGATGACGGACACCATGACAGAGAGAGAGAGAAGGACGGGAAGGCAGGGAGGTTAACCTGGCGATGCCCAGTAGGGTATGGACCTCCTTCACCCCGCGACGGCGGCTGCTTCAAGCCTGTGCATTGCAGAAGCAGCATGTATTGACCAGCTGCGTCACTGCTGGATCCGCGTAGTAGCATAAAAATATTAAATTAGCCTCGATAGGTTTCTCGCGCATAAATGCCGCATTCGGAAACTGGCTAACAGGCACTGGACCACGGTAGTAAAGCGTGAAGTCTGGGAGTCGATAGGCACTGCCACTCAATGCACTTAATAGCATGCAAGTTACTGCGTTCATTCACCTGAACTTCAGGATAGTAGGCTGATAATTGCTCAAGGAAAAAAAGACATATGCAGCTGCACACGTACTTATCACCTTGAGCCGGAGTGCACGGGGCGCCGACAGGTTCACTCGCCCCCAAGGAATGCGTTTTTTTGTTAATAGCACACCATGCTTTAATGGCGCGTTTTATGACATTTAATATTTACTTGAAACTGTTTCTTGATATGACGACGTAATTATTTCATTCGAGTAGAAAGAAGTCTGGTAAGTTGTGTCAATCTTGCGCGGTCGCGTTGGTGTGCTTAGAATAGCGTACCTTAAGTGTGCTAAGCGCCATATGCTTTTTCATTGCATCATGCATGTGTCATGTTTCATGAGGTAGTACATGATCGCGAAGCTGGTTTGGAACGAAGCAGCCGCAGGCGTGCTACTAACAGACACGTGGCGAGATTGAGAGGGGACGCGGCAATGATAAGTGTTTTCGTTATTCATGCATGCGATATGTAACTAAACTTGGTGCAAATATAAAATTCCTACGCTAGTTTCAGTAATTCCTTTTATTTATAGCTATACCTGGTGCAGTTCCTGGGTAGTTATAATTAACACCGTCGTCAAGTCCCCCCAAGGTGTCAAATAATTGAGTAGATAGTGCGCAGTTTTTTTATGCCAGCATGTACATAAAGCCCTGCTCTGTACGATGATGCGATTAGTTCTTTTTATATATGATCAGTACTTATGCATGCATAGTTACATGAAAACGTTTCTTACAAGAAACAACTAACACAGTACTGCACGTGTAGGGAAAAAATCGAGAGATTTATTACGGTCCTCAACGTCTCAGGAATAGTTTGCGACAAATGGAATCATTTGATTTTCATGCGAATTACGAAGGTGAGTGATCCAGTCGCAGAAAATGTGAGAGGTCACAAAACAAACCTTAAAGTTTATTCCCTCGTTTATGGCATCTTCGTTTTCGCTTTGGTCAAAGAAATGCGGCAGTGAAATCAAAGAAATTACCTCACAATTTTTTACGACCACACTTCTAAAAAGCGTAATTTATAAATTTGTACTCAATATTTTGCTATAATTTTTCGTCACGAAACTAGACTTCAGGGCTAGGAAAGAAAATAATTCTAGAAATCAAAAATTTTCACCAAATCGTCCAGCTTAACAAGAGGACAAGTCGGCCGGGCTGGTGCGTGGTCATGCGGCTAAAAACAGCGCTAAGCGAGAAAGAGGAGATTAGGGACACGACGCTATCCCCACTTTTCGCACAGCGCGACACGTACGTATGTCAGCAGACGATGAGCGCATGTCTGCTCCGACGAAACAAGGCCAGCACTTCCCCTCACTATTGTCCCGAAGTAAAATAATTCCGGCTAGTGCAGAGTGTCAAAACTTGTTTTATTCGATGCCTAGCGCATAAATAGACGGCAGGAACGCTTTCTACATGTTTGCTACTAACCATATATACAATACAGTGGCAAACTATTTCTCTTTATAGGCCGCACGTGGCCAACGCGAGCTCGTGTACTTCAACAAATTACTAAGTTGGAAGCATCGACCATTGCTATGATTCGCAGAAACTGGAAACACGCCTACAAGCCTTGAAAACCCGCGCTCAACACCTATCCGCGACGCCACTCCCCGACCTTTTGCCTACCACGAGCTCGCTAGCGACTGCAGCGCCACCTCGTTTGTTTATAAACATGCAGGAGGTCTATACCCTACACGTGGGGAGAGGAACATTTGGAAAAAAGGAAAGAAATGAAGATAAGTGAGCAGGATGGCAATGGTGCACCAGCAGTAGTGATAAACAGAAAACGAATGCGACCACATCAGAGAGAAAGTAATCGTTTGATAACACGATCGTGTCTGGACACATGCCTTGAAGACTGTTTTGTTTGTTGTTTAAAATATTTTCGTCTATATTTCGTGCTATTTTGATTGATTGATTGGTTGGTTGATTGATTCATGGATTGGTTGAATGAATATTTGACTGATTGATTGATTGATTTGTACACACCTGTAGACTAATGCACACCCTTTTACACAGGCATGCGTAAAAAAGCACTGATGCGCCCCGCCATGCTATGGGGCCTGTCGTTGTTGCGCCATTCCAGTCGTTGACGCGATGGGAGCGCTGCCTTTAAAAATAAACTTGTTCTTTTTACACCAACAGACGCCCTATAGATAGTGCATAAGCGCTAAACAAATCAACACAAAGGCGTTTTAGAGCAAAAGAAAAGACATCATACATTCAACAAACGTTAGGTATTGCATTTACATGTGGTAAGGCGGAATACGCAGTATCAAAGTTTCACCGGACCACGTCACTTAATATAGTTTTATGTAGCATCCTGCGCCAAGCTTTAACCGGAATTTTTTTTTTTTGGCCGATGATGCCATGCCTGGCCGCATCAACATAAAGTGACATCATTTCATTTTTTACCGTAACTGCATAACAAGTTTTGGCCGTATGTCGGCGCCTTTGTGATAGGGAGAGAGAATAAAGAAAAAAATAAAGGAAGGTTAACCAGATGGAGGCTGCGGTAGGCTACCATTCGCTGGGAAGAAAGGAAGAAGGAATAAAGAAAGGAGAAAGAAGAGAAGGCAGAGATCAACGGGTGCACGCACACGCGCGGAGTCCTTAAAAATGGAAGCAGCGTGTGGCAGGCCGATGGCCGAGGTTACCGGGGGTATAAGAAACACTGCGCGCACTCTACGCTGAGGGCAAAAACGAACGAAGCCGCAACGGCATTGCAAAACGTCCAATTACAGGGCACATTTAAACTGCGGTGATGTCGGGGGTCAGAGGAGATGGCGTTCTTTCGCTTTAATCGCTCACGTCGGCGTACACAGCGAAAGCGCTTGCCATACATATCTTGCACTTTTACTTAAGAAAAAAGTAGTCAGGACAGTATTAAATATTCCAGCGAATCTTGTTTTAGGCTTTGTTAGAAACTCGAGTTCTTTTTAGCGAAGTGCGTGTTTTTTTTTTTACCCTACTAGCTGTTTGAGGGTATCTGTCGCGATGTGAGTGTGTTGCTTCACCTTGTTCATCATGGCCGACTTCACCCTGCGATCATAACAGGGAGGGCACCAAGCTGGGAGCTGATACATCTGGAGCACACGCGTGGTTTACTTTCAATTATCTCGAAGAAAGCGAGCAGTTCCGAACGGCCGGCTTTGTAATTTCCATTAGCGAGGAACGGCTCTGAGGCAAGACAAAGAACCGCAGCGGCAGATGCTGCAGAGTGTAGGCAGATGAAGTTGCACTCCCAGGGGTCGTGAAGGAAAGCGAAGCAGAACAAGATCAACAACGCAGGGCATAAATTCAAGGCAGGCTAAAGGCTAAATAGAAAAAAAAGGCGAACAAAAGCTTCGTTCTTCGTGGGCGCTGACAGTACGATTTCTACTTTGCAATTGCTGGTGCTACTCTCTAAACAGGAATACGCCTATATGGGAGTAAAAACAGAGTAAGCTGTCCTCTAGCGCAATCCCGTTTACAAAAAGGAAGCGGTATAAAAAACAGTTTACTTCCCTTTACTCGTTTCTGTTTAGAGTGTAGTACGACGTAAGACTACGAGGCACTGTTTGGACTTCACTCTGAGCCAAAAACGGTGTAAAATGGAACTAAATGCACTACCGAGTCTTCGATAGGAAGGGTTATCCCACGGAGAGACTACCTATGGCTGATATCCACTCGCGGTTAGTCTTAAGGGAGTTACTATTTGGGGGACTAGTGGTTGTGGCAGCGCAGTTAGCCTCGGAAAGGACCAACCCCCGTAGCATTTTTTGTCCTCTCTGACGTACTAGGGAGAGTTGACGCTTTATTGGAAGTTTTTAATATTTTAATTTTAATTTAATTGTTGACGATAATCATATTGTTTGGATGGCGATAAAATGCTATACACTACTCGGACAGCTTGAGACAGTGTACTAAGTAGTGCACATTCGATTGGTTCACCCAACGCTGGACCTGCCACCCCATCCCTTGACGCTGTTCCCGAGGGAAGTTTTTTAAAATCGTGGTTTTTATTCTCTGCCAGCAATGTCTCGAGTGAAGCTTCGACGCATGCCGTGTGTTGTGCTACTGGCTTCCTGGTTCATCCCGGCACGACGTCATTTTTTTTTTTTCTGGGCTGATCGTGCCTGTTGTGCATGCGTATTTGAACGGGCAAGTGCAGTTAGTGCGCTTCGCCTTTAGTTATATTTATTTGCTGGGGCCGTTAAGCCACTCAACAACTGTACACGACCTCACTTTATTTACCCCGTCGTGGTTAGCGGTAGATACATCCAAGCCGTTATAAACAAAGAAATTTGCAGAGGGTATTGTTACAGCTCGCACTCTGTGATGACACACACTAAACAGAAGGGTGTAAGCAGGGAGTAAGTTGTCCTCTAGCGCGATATTTATTATAGAAGGAAGTGCGCTATAGAGGACGACTTAATCCCCTTTTTACTTTCATATATATGCGCATTCATGTTTAGAGTGCATGTGCCAGCAGTTGCCACAAATCAGGTTCATGCGCCGAAATCTCTCACCCGCGCTTAACTTATCGTGCAGCATGCTTGCATGCGCAGAACCTGAATTCGTGTATTGGTGTCATTGGTATTGGTATTCGTGTAACTGGCGCGCGTAATTGCAAGACGGCGCAAAACAAGTGCAGCTTTCTTGGACACCATGGACTTCTAATTGTGAAGCAAATGTGGAATATCGTAAGATATTGTTGCGAACATAGCGATGAGAATGATCTAACCTTCCAGTGCGCGGAAAAATATTGCTTGTAAAGTTTGTCCTGCGCTAGCACTGGGTATTTTCTTTCACGCCAAAATACATGCGCTTTCGAGAAGCTTGCAGGCAAAGCAACCCCTCCAGTGCACGTAACTCGTCGATATTGCCAAAATTTGTTGGTCCACAGCGCCGACGGTAAACTTGTTTTCGAAATTTTAAAAACAGATATGAATATTACTTACCGCGTGCTACACGCCTCTCAGTAGTTAAGGAGCCTAACAGCAATAGTTAAAAAGATAACTATTAAATGTCAGTTAACCTGCCTGCTGAACGTGTAGCCTTAAAAGATCCATGCAAATAAAAGTTGCTGTTTAATTCTAACACTGGCTGCATACCACGTCGCAGTTCTTAATAAAAAAATGCAGAAATATGGTGCAAAAAAATAAGAAGAGAGAGGGAAAAAATTAAAGCGAAGAAGGCAATAATGAGTCGACTTTGTACCTTGGGCAAATAACGACGGGTTTCTGTAAATTCAGCAGGAACGTCAGGCTCATTGAAATTTCCTAACTTGGCGTCTACAACGTCCGTAAGGTAGTAACGGCAAAAGAGTGAGGAACTCAACTTCCTAGCCTCGTTGGTAGCATTAAACGAACACGTGTACATATAATTGAGGAACTGGACTGATGACTGAAGTGTGCGCTCTTTTTTTCGCATTTTTATTTCAAAACGAAACAATGTATATGAGACGGATTTGATATGGAGGGCGATCGATTAAGAGCCCGGAAGAAAAGATCGCTAGGTTCTTACAAAAATTGTGCATTTTAATATAATTTATGCGGGTAGAGGAACATACATATGTAAAAAAAAAAGCTCTGCAACTTCCATCTCTCTCATTACATTGTTAGTTATTGGGCATGGGTCTGCTAAACGTAATTGTGTGGAATTTGAGTGCCGTCATGCGTCATTGCTTTCAAAAATTTCAAAAATGTGTGATGAATGACCAGCAGCTTTACTTCTTATTTTTTTATTCACTTGGAAAGGTCCGCTCTTGCTTGGTTATGTGCTTTCTGGATTATTTTTACATATCTAGGCAAATTACTCTTTGGGACCGAGGCCATAGCATATGTATCTCTTAGAGCGAAACACCTACATCGTCGCCATCATCCCAGTTGAGCTCACTGCAGGGCAAATGACTCTTCCCCTGACATCCGGTTGTCGCTGCCTCGAGACCCGTCGCAGATGCTTAGTGGCAATGGCAATTGGATGCCCACACCAAGGTTGCTAATCCTAACCGCGTTCAAACGAGGCGAAACGCAAAAGGCGCCCGTGTGCTGTGGGATGTCAGTGCACGTTAGAGATACCCAGGTGGTCGAAATTATCCCGGACACCACGGCAGCCCCGCAATGTAGCCGTTTCGTGACGTTAATCCCTTAACACCATACCTACCGTAATACTGCCTGGTTCCAGTCGCGGCAATGTTGTGCCAGCAGATTCCTTGAGTTCATTGCTCCAGCTGACTCAAGTCATCTGCCGATTCCGTTTCTCGCCTTCTTGAGTCCACTCTATGAACCTCTGCCGTTTCTCAACTTTGTGCGTTACGTGACTTTCCAGTGACCATTTTCTCTCTATTTTTTAAAATTTCGGCTAAAATATTCTGCACTCACAACTACTTTTCAATCCATTTTCTTTTTATCCGTTACATCATTACCCTTACGTAACCCCCTTACGTAACCCTTACGTAAGCAGAGGCGTTTCATAAACGACTCGACGACCTCGAAGACAGGTCACGACGCGATAATCTACTTTTTCACGGCCTCCCTGACACGCAAAACGAAACATGGGATGAATCTGAATAGCTCGTGCGTGAAAAGCTCCTTTCTGAAATGGACCTTGAGCTACCCAGCGAGGCCATAGCACGCGCGCATCGGCTGGGTAAATTTTCGAATGACAAATGCCGTCCTGTCATAGTCAAGTTTACGAATTTTAAAATCCGAGAAGCCGTGTTTACTGACCGAAGCAAAATGAAAAATGCTGGGCTAAAGGTTACGGAAGATTTCTGCTTGTCAACTCGCAACGCACGTAATAAACTTTTTGGCTTTGGACAAGCAAGTGGAGAGAAGTACGCTATTCGTCAGAACAAATTGTTCATAAAGAATAAGTGTTACATCTACATTTCGGCATCAGATAGCATTTGTGAATATCATATCAATAACCAAGCATCCCCACGCAGCCCTGTTAGTAGTGCCTTGCCTGCCAATCTTTCTACCGCGTAGCTACCTGCTCGTGGTCATGAGCTTCCAAATGACATATGTGTTTTGTTCTCTAATATTCGTAGTGTTGTTAACAAGCGTGATGATCTGTGTACTATCATCGACACGTGCGATGCAGACATTCTGGTCCTCACCGAAACCTGGCTGAATTCAAATATTTCTAATGATGAAATACTAAACTGCGAAAAGGATTTCATTACTTATCGATGTGACCGTGGAGACAGAATAGGAGGTAGTGTTCTGATAGCGGTCGCTGATCATCTGCATTCTTCACACGTGTCACTTGTTTCTTCACTAGAAATTGTATGCGCCTCTATACGCATTAATCATCGAGACGTAATCTTCTGCGCATGCTATCGCCCTCTAAATGCTCCATCGTCTTTCTGTAGTGAACTTCATGACGTGCTCAATCGCATTTTAGTTAGGTTTCCTTCTTTGCCAATCTTTTTACTTGGCGATTTCAACATGCCAAAAATAATTTGGTCTGGCGCATTCCCTTCCACTCTGGATTCGTCACCTGACACGATTGGCTTCATAAATCTGTGCACTGACTTCAATTTTTCTCAGCTCATTACCCAGCCAACCCGTATCACCACTACTAGCGCTAACATTCTTGATCTTGTTCTAACTACGCTTCCTGAGCTAGTTCGTTCATTGGCATTTCTACCAGGCCTCAGTGACCACTCCTTCATCCAGTTTGACCTTAAAGATACTAGCACACGTGTGCGACCCAATCCCAAATATATCAGAGTTTATTCAAAGGCAAATTTTCCGTCGATTAACGCTGAACTCGAAATCTTCTTAGGAGAGTGCATGCCAAACTTTTATAACCGTACTGTGGAAACGAACTGGCGCCTTTTTAAAGAAAAAGTTCATTTTCTCGTCCAAAAACACATACCTTTACGCGTCATATCAGGCAAGCAACGTTCCCCGTGGTTCACTGCCGCATTAAAACGCCTTTTAAGTAAAAAAAAAAACGAGTTTATCGTAGAGCGAAAACCACCGGTTGCCCTGATCACTGGGATGTGTATCGTGCCATAACATCTGAGTATCGAAAAGCCTTAAGAAACGCCAAGCAGGTTTTCTTCCAGAGTACGCTTCCGTTTTTGTTGATTGATAATGCCAAAAAATTTTGGAACATCATTTCTGGTCCCAAGCATAAAGCAATAGCTCTGAACGATAGAAGCGGCGCAGCCATTCCTTCATCAGAATGCCCTCAAGTGCTAAACGACGCCTTCTCAAATACTTTTTTGCAGCAATCATCTGTTTCTCTGCCCTCTTTTCAGCCTGTGCAGAATCTATTAATGGACCCAATTGTGTTTGACAGTCTTGGTATAGAAAGTCTAATTAATAATCTCAAAATTTCTTCGTCTTCGGGAATCTACGACATAAATTCTAAATTTTTAAAGAATACAAGTGTTTATTCTTCCATTTACTTGTGTGCACTGTTTTCGCAATCTTTGAATTCAGGAAAGCTACCCGGGGACTGGAAGGTGGGTAAGGTGGTACCAATATTCAAGTCTGGTGATGCTCATTGTGCTCTTAATTGCAGACCCATATCATTAACGAGTGTCCCGTGTAAACTGTTTGAACATGTTATTTATTCTAATCTGGTTAAATTTCTAGAAAATCATTAGTTTTTTTTCTCTCATCAGCATGGCTTTCGTCAATCATTTTCTTGTGAAACGCAACTCATTTCCTTCACCCATGATTTATTTGATGCATTAGACAAGGGATTTTTCATTGACTGTGTATTTTTAGATTTTCAGAAAGCTTTCGATCTTGTTAATCACCAACTACTTTGTTTTAAGCTCGGCAAACTAAACATCGACCCAAACATTCTTTCATGGATCGAGAGTTTTTTGCGTAACAGAACTCAATTCGTCACTGCAAATAACGCTGATTCCTCACCATGCTCTGTTACCTCCGGCGTGCCTCAAGGTTCCGTGCTCGGGCCGCTATTGTTTCTAATATACATTAACGATCTACCAATTTCTATTAACTCCACAATTAGGCTTTTCGCAGATGATTGCGTTATTTATCGAGTAATCAAATCCGCTTCAGACTCATCCTTACTTCAAAGTGACCTAAATAAGGTATCTAGTTGGTGTAATATTTGGCTCATGAGACTGAATATTAAGAAGTGTAAGGTCATGCGTATTTCACACCAGTCTGCTAACGAAAATCTTATTCCCTACAATATTTCAGGTTCTCTCCTTGAGCAAGTTACCACATACAAATATTTAGGGGTTCATATAACTGCTAACCTTTCATGGCAGGCACATGTTGATTATATTGTTAACAATGCTAACCGCATGCTTGGCTACTTGCGTCCTAATTTTTCCATGGCTACATCTTCTTTAAAACTGCTACTCTATAAAACCTTAGTTAGATAGAAATTAGAATATGAGTGCTCTGTGTGGGACCCGGGACTTGAAACTCTTACTAATCAGTTAGAGTCAGTATAGAATCGTAGCGCCCGATTTATTTTGTCTAATTTTTCCCGCACTGCTAGTGTAACTAGAATGAAAAATACTTTGAACCTTCCTAGCCTTTCCCTTCGTAGGAAACTCGCGCGAATACTAACTTTTCACAAGATTTACTACCACAATCATCAGCTAAAACGGGATCTTCTATTTGAACCATCGTTCATATCACCTCGCACGGATCATCGCCACAAGGTACGCATTCCATACTGCCGAAGCAATGCATATTTTAACTCGTTTATACCCAAGACGGCGAGCGATTGGAACCACCTGCCCACCTTGGTTGCCGACATTTCTGACACCTGTTTATTCAAAAATGCCGCGGAAAACTATGTGTTTGACTAGGCTGTTTCCTTATGTAATCTGATTTGTATTTTGTTCAAGCTTACGTTTTTTCATTCCTTACTGTATTACATTATATTTTCCATTTACTTTTTGTTTTCATTTTGCTGCATTGTTTTTACTTTTTATCCACTCCCTTCTGTAACGCCCCACTGGGGCCCTGAAGGTATTGTAATAAATAAATAAATAAATAAATAAATAAATAAATAAATAAATAAATAAATAAATAAATAAATAAATAAATAAATAAATAAATAAATAAATAAATAAATAAATTTTCTTTCCACCCTTCGTGGCATAGAATTTTTTTGTTTTCTTGTTTAGTTAGGCTCCCACTTTCGGCCCCGTAGATGCTGGCGAGACACATCGGTATGTACTTGTTTTTTAGGGCTCATTTCTCCCAGCGTTTCTCACTAAAATGAAGGCTCGTTTACGTGACCACATTGATAGAGAATATAAAAAAATAAACGTCACAATCCGTTCGGATATAAAGCATTGTTATTAGCGTGTGACATCATCCTAAGAAATTATACGCCCAGCTTGGCAAAAAAATTTCTGCTCGCCAATGAAGCTACAAAATGAATATAAGCTCAGTTTTAAACATGAAAGGTAGAGCGTGTTGAGAAGATAAAAATAGAAAGAAAACAAGACAGCGAGACGAAGAGAGGAAATATTTGAGGAAAAAAATAATCTATACATGCCAGCTCCGGCATTCCCTGAAAATTGATGCTGTCTGCATGAGTGGCTTTCTGGAAACTGCACGAGCATTGCAGCAGGAGTGCGCGCCTTATAAAACTTTTTTTATTGATTTTTAAAAACAAAATTTTCCTCATTGTATATCGTCACACTTGCATTTTCGTTGTAGCTGCTTGTACTAGAGGTCAGGTCATGCGGCAAAACGGAAGCGTTCGGTATATTCATTACGAGGGAGGCGGATCACATTCCGCTACCCCCTAAAGCACCTCGGCGTACGACGAGAGAAAAAAAATGTCTTCAATAGTGTAACTTAAACGGCGCTCTATGTGCAGTCCTTTGATATTGGACTGTCTAGAACAGGCGTTCGGAACGCTCTAGCAATGAAAATAAAAAGGTGGGAAAAAAATAAAGTCGAGCGCCTTCGAAAGAAAGTTGGAGATTCCGGTACAAGTCGTATAATTGCGTATATATAGGTGCGCGCATGAGGCGGATTGCTTAGAATTAGAAAAAAAAAACTGCGTCTTTCTTTGCCCATCGTAAATGCACGTTTCAGCGAAGATTTGTTACTTACATGGCATATTTAGCTATGACTTTCTTTTCACGCAATGCTTCCTGAGCTGGTAAGCGTAAAAAAGGATGCACGCAGAGATACAGTGATCGTAACGATCAAGGTATTTGTAATTACATAAAAAATCAATACGTTATGCTTCGAGGGGATTTCTCCAATTAATTTATAGTTTAGTCAGGCATAGCCTTTACGATAAATGCCATCTCTCTTTTACTGGTGAAAAAAAAATGGCGTATTGGAAATGCGGTGCAGTTTAATAACAGGCAAAACATATAAAAGTTGCATGGACGACATTTAACTCCGTTTATCATAGACAGGATTCCATGGCTGCGGCTGTCAGAGTGAAACCTTTCTATGAGCCACTAATATAAAAACAGAAGCAAAAAAACCCAGGAAAGCTCTTGCTGGTCAACTAACCGGAAACAGGTATACCCTGATTGGTTTTTGGCCCGAGCCGAGATGCGGGCCGGTGCTGCGATGGCAAATAAGAAGATATTCAAAGCCCGAGCAGAGATCGCATACGTCCACGAAGTGGACGAGGCATCAGTGCGTGCGCTTTCAGAATATCACATGCGCGCTGCTGATAACCCATCCAATAGGCTTCAGAACAAGATATAGAATATCAAAAGTAAAAGGCCGTCTGCCCGGTAATCTATCTCTAGGCGTGATACACGATGTACACCTTGTGCTGACTGCTATGATGCTCACGTGGGAGAAACGGGCTAATTTTACAGATGGCTTCAAGAACACAAACGTGCTGAGGCGAAGGGTAGTCACGTGACGAAGGCCATAATCGAACACGCTTAGAAGCACATTTCATCCACTGGGATAACGCCACTGCCATGGCGGAAGAGAAGAGTCCATGATCGCGATAGCTACTAAGATCATTGATTAGCGTGCAACTGCTAACACTATAAATAATATAGAAATAATCATGCCGGCAATGTACTCACAATCATTACGCCACATTTTGCGTAACTAAGTGATGACATACTTTTCACCCCCTTTGGTGAGCAATATTGTCCGAAACTTCTCAGAACTTACGGTTGACTTGGCCAGTGACTGTCATTTTGTTGTGAGTTTGCAGCAAAGAGCGACAACACAGTCCCCAGATGATGACAGTGTGGCGTAGTCCTTGGCGTACAGAACCGAAAATAATAATAATAATAATAATAATAATAATAATAATAATAATAATAATAATAATAATAATAATAATAATAATAATAATAATAATAATAATAATAATTGGTTTTTGGGGAAAGGAAATGGTGCAGTATCTGTCTCATATATCGTTGGACACCTGAACCGCGCCGTAAGGGAAGGGATAAGGGAGGGAGTGAAATGAAAGAAGAAAGTAAGAATGAGGTACCGTAGTGGAGGGCTCCGGAATAATTTCGACCACCTGGGGATCTTTAACGTGCACTGACATCGCACAGCACACGGGCGCCTTACCGTTTTTCCTCCATAAAAACGCAGCCGCCGCGGTCGGGTTCGAACCCGGGAACTCCGGATCAGTAGTCGAGCGCCCTAACCACTGAGCCACCGCGGCGGGTAACCGAAAATGGGAAATTGAGGTTTCAGGATGATCATCATAATACAAGGATCAAGGAACTGCGGGCTCGCGCATAAAAAAGCATCGCCGCGCAGTTTGATAAATGATTTCCTTCTCGGAGAAATTAGCTGCCGCGTCAACCATTTGTACTCGTCGAAATGTATAAATTTTGAAAGAAATTAGCGCCACCTCAGTTGTAACTCCGGCATCAAGGCAAGAAAGTTGAGTGTCGTAATTAATACTGCCTGCCAGACGAACAGCACGCTTAAGTAACTCGAGAACTGTATCTTTCCGGTCGCTGTAAAAGGGTCGTAATTAATGCGCTTTAGTCCGCGGCCAAATAGTCTCAAGGGTTTCTGCTGTGCCTTCTTTTGTTTCTAGTGTGGAGAGATAATCTCGGCGGCTCATAAATCATGATTGGGTTGCATTCCGAGCATTGCTTTTTTGTGGAAAGAAACTAAAGACTAGCTTATAGGCTGCATGCAGCGAAAACTATCTCGACAAAATTTAATATTGTCACCAAGCACTTCATCTGAAAAGGGCGAAAGCGTAAACATTATAATTTTAACTTGAGTGAAAGGCTGTACAACTGAAGAAGCTTATTGCGCGAGATTTCACGTTTCGATATATACATAAACTGAGCCGTCTTTTTGCGAGGAGAATGTTTGTTACTTGAGCTACAACAGAAATGTAGACTCTCCCTCTGAATTAGCCATAAAAATAACGCTGCAAAGAGATCTGCAATCACTTAATACACCTTTCGTTTCTCATCAAGCACTTACCTAGTTCAGCAACGCAGCTTTTTGGTATTGTTGGTGCCTATAGTCAACAAAGAAGGTGTAGCGCAGCAGGAAATGAGGACACACAGACGACGTTCGTCTCCGTTTTTTGCCCTCGTCTTTTGCTGCTCTAATTTTGTTTATCGACGCACATAGACCTCAAGTATGCTAACTTTGCTTGACACAGGGATTAGCGCAGCAGTTTAGCGCCCGCTTTTTCAGCCGCTGGAAGCGTATTGTCTGCTTCACGTGACATCAGGCAGTATGGGCGCTCTGGATTATTAGCAAATATATTGTCACTCACCTATTAACGGCGCAAAAATTCGCGGCTTTTGCAGATTTGTGTGGCAAGCTTAGGCGACCTTTTAGCTTCTCCCAGCGACTAAATATTTAGTTTGTGCTACAGACGCTTACAACTATCTATTTAGACAGTCTTTGGACTGTCTATATACTTTTGGCAGTATAGTCTATAAACTTTCTATCGACAAACTTTATAGACTACTCAATAGACAATGAAAAGTCTACAGACAGTCTTTAGATATGGCCGTACACTTTTAGCAGAACTTTTTTATAGATCGTCTATAGAACATGAAGACAGAAAGAAATATCTATAGGAAGCCAATAATGTTCATAAGAAGTCTATAGAAAATGTGCAGATCATTTTTATAAGGGGAGTAAAAAAAAGAACAAAACATCAACAACGGTCGTTTGCGGAACTTTGAGCTCTTCATGCTTCAGTGACGAGATGACAAAAGCTACGTCCGATGTGCACAGCAAGTAAAAAAAAATGGCGGTGGTTTATCTCTGGTTAAACGTGGAGTGACGCGATAGCTACAGCGGGCCGAGTGGAACTTGCTCAGTTGATTTGCTAAGTCAGTCTTTCGCCGCTCTGTTTCGCTGGGCGTTCCTTCTTCATTTTCGTCCCACTTGACACGGCGCATGCGCACAGCTGTGGCGGCTCGGTTTGGCCGGCGCGCCGCGCCGCCAACAGCAGCAGCTGCTCCTCACCACGTGGCTGGTCACGTGACAAACCACGTGATGAGCCCCGGCGCCGCGCAGCCGGCAGCTGCTCCGCACGACGTGACCAACCACGTGACAGCGTGCTGGCGCAGCCACGGGGTGGCGGCGCAGCCATGCTGAAGGCTCGGAATGCTGCCGTAATGTAGCTATGACTACAAAAAAAAAAATCCAAGTAGAAATTCGGTGCTAAGTTTAAGCTGTTCCAAGCCAATAGAACGACTGATAAGAGGAAACTAAGACGAAATTGACCACCACATCACAGATAATAAGAACGGACAAGTTCTGGTGTCACAATCTGGCCGTTTCTATAGATCGCGTGTCCGAAATTAGGTACCCAAATATGAACCATCAAAAAAATAAATAGAAAACTTGAGAAACAACCTGGGAGCTTGAGGTAACCCGCAGAAGGCTGCCAGGTGTGTCGCAAACTGGCCTTCGGTACCTGCTACGCGCCTCCGAATCCCGGATCGTTAAAAAGTCATTAGCCGAAGGTGCGTGCCTTCACGTAGCCAATTTGCAGCTTCTGTAATTAACAGCGTCCCAGATAATCTGCCTTGACTGGCGGGCAGCGTAGCTGGCGAACACCCTTTCCCGAACCTTTTCGATACACTCCCCGCCAAGCATGTTCTGCTGCTGCCCCCCCCCCCCCCCCCCCCAATTTTTTTTGTTCGCACTGTCTTTTTATGGCGACGGTGACTCACTGAACTCGAGAGAAAACTGCGCCCCCTTTTGGGCGTAGCGGCGGTGGCGGCTGTCGCCACTCGGAATCGTAAAACACGGATTTGCCCGGGCAGCATGAAGGTTTCGGGCGCTAGATACAGCCGAGCCGTGTGAACAATAAAATGTTTTTTTTTCGGAGCACCGCCACGTATGGTCGGAAACAACGGCAGTACTTAGAAGCTTCAGAAAAATGCAAGAAACGCGAACGTTATAAAGAATTGCGATTATGCACATGTTTCAGTTCTAGTTTCTTTTTCTTTTTTCTTTTTACTGGGGCATACTCTGTTTCCGCAGGTCGTTCGAGAAGTAAGGAAGGCGGAACGTAACGTTGTTTACGTTATTGCTAAAAAAATATAACGTCTGCGAAATCATTGCAAAACCCCGGGCGAGAAAGAATTGTGCGCTTGCTTACGTATAGGTGGGGTAACGAAGTCGCAGGGGAATAACGGGGCGAGTGTATTTAAGCTTGTTTTTCTCTGCTAGGTTTTATTTCGGCTGCACTCACCTTACACCACACTATCCTCTCTGAGGGCAATGTGTAAACGGTTCTTGACAGCTGCCTAGACTTTTTTCCCCAAAAGCTAAACTCCTTACTGCGCAAAGCCTTACAATTCGTTTCTTTCAGTCTTTTAGCGATATAAAGTATGTTCCTTACATCTGATATCCTTTCTTCGACACGCAAGTAGCGAAACGTCATCAATTTGTTCGCTTAATGTCCAAACTTTAGCTCTATACTGTAAGGAAGCGCACATCAAAATGTTTTCACTGCAATGGTGGCTGAAACGCATACATTTATTGACTCCATCTTGCTTAGCACCCGTTCACACCTTTTCATTTCGAGCGATAGCATAAACGCAGCGTTTTATCGCAGCGGTTAGCGTAATATCCGCGATGGCCGAGCTGGCAATTATTTGGCTGACTGCCTTGCTTTTTCTTAGTCGTATTAGTCTTTTGTCCCTTCCATTTTTCATTGTATCCGTGCTGAAAATGAAAGCGGATATATATATATATATATATATATATATATATATATATATATATATATATATATATATATATATATATATATATATATATAAAAGAAAAAAGGGAGCGTGGTGATTATTTTTTTTCTTAGGCTTAACGTAGCCATGTGAGCTTTGGTTTACACGAATGACGAAAAAGAAAGAAAGGGACGTCTTGGTGAGAATTTCAAGACGCCACTGCTTTCGGCGCGCTGCGAATTGTTTTCACTTGGCATGGTTCCACGCGCAGAGGAAGGCTCCGAATAGCATCGAAATGGTGGGCGTCTCGCAACTGTGCCGGCTGCACAAGCCGGTGCCTCGTTTCGCTCTCAGAGCTCTCGAGTGCGTCCTCGGAGCCGCAGCCATTCGCGAAGTGTCCTCCCTGCGGCTGTCGTAACTTCGCAAACGGCGTCGCCACTTCGTCCAGCCCTGGCTAGGCGAAGGTGGCTGGGGGAGTTGCAATATACCACACTGCTCTGCTTTTCTCTGCAACGAGCGCCGCCGCAGTAAAAAAAAAAAGGAATAGAAAAGGAATGAAAATTAAAACTTATAAATAAAAGAAGAAAAAATAAGAATGAAAAAAAGAAGTCTTCGAGTAAGAGCGAAGCGTTTGTAGTGTCTAACAAAAATTAGGAACTAGTAAGGTTGCCCCCAAGAAAAGAACCAGCGCAGAAAGACAGTGCCTGGCGCGAATGTCCTCCAACGTGCATGACAGGGACGGCAAATCGTACAGTTGGGAAAAGAGCGGGAAGGGTGAGGGGAAGAGGCTGTTTGGGACCCTCGGAATAGAAAAGGGAAAAAATAATAAAGGAAGGAAGGAAGGAAAGCACGAACGGAAGAAAGAAAGAAACAATTTAATATGAAAATTAAAAAAAAAAGAAAGACAGAGAGAAAAAGAGTAAGGAAGCCCGCGGCAGCTGCAAAGTGCGATATGTAGCCGACTGAAACGACCGCGTTTGCGATTGCAGCTCGTAGGATGTTATTTTCGAGAAATATAATTCCAATTAAGAAATAGTTCTCACGCGTATTTTCATTAAAACGTATAAACGAGTGGAAAAAGACCGAGAGATATCCTGGCACAGGGTGGTTAGGTGACATGAGTAGTTGGCGAATGCTGGAGGGGGGGGGGGGTGGGGGGGGAGGGGGGAGCGCTAGAGTATCAAAAGATTATCTTGGAACTACGCAGAACGTTCATTTAGACTTGAGATAATTCAGATGCAGTAGAAAACTGTGTGTGTCTACAGGCGGACATGCAAGCCACCTGAGCTTAACCTAGCAATGGTTACAGGATCTTGGATTCTGTAAACGGTCCGTTGTTCAATCGGAAAAAGCGCGTCACAAACAGACATGGCGTGGATGAAACGTTTTCTTGCACCCAAAACTTCTTGGTGACCAGCAAGGAACGAAATGCTAGCTCATTTTAACAGCGAACACGTGTCGAAAAAAACACTGATCGATCTTCGGCATCGTCATATGAAGGTTGAGCGCCACTCTGGCTCCGTAATATATTTTGCCTTGTCTTGCAGTGACTGCCGATTAGAGCAAGTAATTTTCAAAATGCACCGAGTAGTCAGCTGATGGATGCCGCCAGCTTTTGAACCGCCTTGCAGGCGTCATCTGCTAAAGACGCATCGCGAAATATATTTGGAATGAACGACCAGGCAAAAGTACTCTATGCTGCTTATTTGTAGTTTAAAAGTCGCGCCGCAGCCTCAGAAATACTCTAGTGAGCTGCAGAGTTTGCTTTCGTCTGTCCCTTCTTTAGCCTCTGGCCCCAAGCGCCTGCTAGGCAAGCGCATGAGAAGAAAGCAAATATGTTCAGTACGCAAACTCAGCGAGAAAAAAAGAAGAAACTCTCTAACAAACACAACTACGCCGTTACGGATCTAGGGGTTTCTGCAGGACGCAACATTTATATTGGGACAGGCGCGAAAAACCTTACGAAACCAAGGCGAGAAACGACTCTTCCGTGGGTTGGAGCAGAGAGAGCTGTTTGGTCCTCGCTGGTGGTGACACCGTAACTTTTAGTTTCTTTGCAACCCCCCCCCGATTCATTTAGGTGTTACTTTTCTTAGCTATTTTGTTTCTCTCTTTCTCTCTCTCATGAGATTCTCGCGTCTGGGCGCCCCTCCGCAGTGTCGAGCTTAATCGCCGTGACAGGTTTAATGAGCATCTGTCAGGGCCGCTCCTCGAGTTCGGCGGCCCGTAAACTCGCCCCAATTTATATAGCGCCGCCAGCACGACGGGAACAAAAGCAGAGCGCGATTTAATTACTTCTTAATTCCTCCTCCTCTCCCCCCTACACTCTCTCGGGGCGTCGCCGATCGATGCTCAGGCTACATTAGCGCCTGCAGGGGGCGGCGAGATTGCACAAGATTAAGGTTCCAACGTACGCACGCACACATACCCCAGTGTCCGCCCAACACCGCCCCCATGAGTAGTTTGGTTCGCCCCCTCCTCCGTAGCCTGCCATGTTCTCATCAGGATCCGAATTGGGCTTGACTTTGGTTTCTGAGGCTTTTGCTTCGGCTTGTGGCTTTGGCCTCGGCGCCGGGGTCAATTTATTTTGTGTTTCGTTCACTTGCCGACTTGACCAGCACTGTGAAGGCTGGCGGGAAACGCAGAGGTGCGAGCCTGTTCGCGTCTGTTAATGGAGTTTTTTTTTCTCCTCATAAGTTTAACTTAAGTTAGCTGAAAGAAAAGAAACAGGGACGGAAGTTTGACAATCACGTTGGACAGGGACGGTTTAATTGCTGTTGACATGGGTACCGAAGCAGAACTACAGACAAGATAGCACTGATGCATAGGAAGACATATGCCGCAAGTGAGTGGTGCAGGCAAGTGTCGTGGTCGAGCATAAATTAATGCTCTACGCTTGAATCCAATCCGTCAGCCATCATATAAATGTATATATTGCCATACTGGATGAATGTTTGTGCAGTAATGATATGGGCCAGAGAGGAGTCGGAAAGGTCTAGGCAACCACGTAGTTTAGTGCCTGAAGCAGTGCTTTGAATCGGTGTTTTGCCGTTGACGTTGACCCCAGTTTACGTTATCCGCTTGTAATGAATAGCACTAACAATCTGTTTGAAGGCAAAATATTCAGAAATCAGTTATTTTTTTGTTTTGCGTGAGGCAGAGTGCATTGTTTAAGCTAACTGTCCCATGTACAGCCCAAGGGCAGCGCCAGCAGCGCAGTCCATGCGCAAACGGAAACTCCTCAAAACACGTGCTAACTATTGAGACAGCTGCTAACCATTGACGCCTGCTAACCGTTGAGACACAAATGTGAAGCTTTTCGCGTGACGGAGGTTAGCGATTTAGCCATGCCCATGTTGCTTTGGACCCCACATCTGTGCGCCACGTCTTATACAGTTCACGCTTCAGAGACATTTCAGTGCATATTAAAGATATCCATAAATGGTCGAAATTAATTCTGCTTCCTCCACTCTGAACTGCCTTGTAGTCAATGCGTAATATTGACATGCAAGTATGTTGCAAATCGGACGCGCGCATGCCCAGTAGCCGCCCGTATTGACCGGTAAATGCTTGAGCATTGGTGTTTCCTCGCTGTACAGAAATGAAAACTAAAATAAAATATGCCTTATGAACGCGAGGTTAAGGCGCTCAGGTTAGTGCAACCGAATAAGTGGAGAAAAAAGCCGGACGGGAAATGACAGTCGGCACGGATTTTCCATGACGTGTATTTTTTTGTATAATACTTCGGAATGAAAATTCCCCCAGGTTTTTCGATAATCTGATGCTTCATCTTGAGAGTTAACGGGCTGTGTCTCTTTATACTTGACAGCATTTCAATTCACTCAAAGCGAATGGACGAAAGGGTAAGAGTACGTACAGGCACTGGACAAAAAGCAGTCTTGAAATCGGTAAAGCTGATACCACTATAGCGATAGTTAGGTTCTGAGACTAGCACTTTGACATTGGGTACTTCATGCAAATTCCATACATGGCATACATGTATTCATGTAATGAATAGCCTTGAAGTCACGAAACTTTTGTTTTCTCACCCAAGGTGAGAGACGTTTATGCAAACCTTTTATGCATATAGACCCTGAGACTCATTTATTTGTCGTCCACTAAAGCCGTTAATAATAAAGTCAAATCGGTTCGAACGCTGTCAGCTTGAAAATGCAGCTTCCCTCCGAGCATGTTCACTCCCCAGCCTGCTTGTTCCTGCGAAATTTTGGAATAAAAAGAAATCCAGCCCATTTTAACGCACGCTTTTTATTTTGAACTAATGTCTTGCTCCTTATTCTGGACAGGTTCTCAGTCACGGCATCGAGTTCAGGCGTTTTATTGATCCACGTCACTGTGAATGCTCATCATTTTACAAATACGAGCAACGGTGTCAACACACAACCACCCCCTTTTGTTTGCGGAGTTGATTAAAAGCCCTCTGCTTTCTGCTCTCCGCGTTGCTTTTGGGTCGAACCGTTATTTTACGTTCGTTTTGAGGATTCGCATGGAAAATAGTGCGTGTTTATGTGTGAGCAAACACTACTGCGCTGTTGTTGATTGCAAAACAACCACTTGCGTAGACTGCAAACATTTGTTCGACGCCTCTTGCCAGGACATTCCAGCATTAGGAGGCAAAGAAGCGATGTTTTTTTTTATATGATGTTTAAAGGGTGACAAGGCAACTGCCGAAAGCTCGACTCTACGTAGTACTGCTATGCTCCTGATGTAAGGCTCAGACATAGCCCAAGGGCTATACCGTCGATTGCGTTTAACGCTGACACGCAGGACGAACTTGTTTTGTGCATGTAAAGCAACAAGAATGAAAAACTGCGCTAAAAGAAACCACCGGCTTTGATGCCGTCAACTTATAATAGCTCTGACGCAAACTGTGTCACGGCGGTTGCTGCGTCTTCTCCAAGTGTTGATATAAGCGCATGTTAATGAGTGCCCTCGATTGAATATACAACGGCTGGCATGGAGCTTCATGTGAGCCTTCCGTTTCCTTATGGTACTTGTTAGAAGTTTTGAGCAGATGACTTAGTTAGCTGATAAACCCTCTAGTGACATTATTAGTTCCGAAACTGCTTCGTCCGAGGGTCATGTTACGCATTTAAGGGAGTACAAGGGCGTTTAAAATACATATCCAACGCTGGTTCCTCTTAATTCACTGATTCGTCCTTTATATTCCCCTACTTTTGTAATACGGCAGCTACCAGTAACCGCAATGATCTTGAACATTTATACGCAGATCTGCGCATTTACCCGCTCAGAAACACAGGCAGGTCAATTTTTTTTATAGCGGTCACACTTGAGCAAGTTGAATGACACATGCTGCCGCACTCAGTGGAGAGTTTTAGCATTGCGGAGGTGTACTATACCGCAGGCGCACACCAGATTACAGGATGTCTGCTGCGCATGTGCAATGGCAGGTGTGCAGCCAGGTGGGACGATCATCTTCCCCTGCGTGTGGCAGATACGCCTACGCCAGCACATATTCGCTGTGCTAAAACTCTCTGTTATGACCTGCAACGCGTTTGAACTGAGTTAGTCGAGATTTCGGCTTTAGAGTAAATCAGTGCGCCGTCATGGAGAGCACCAAACACGCACAAACTTTCAGGGCACTATGTTCTTTTCATCTATATGCCCATACTGCTTTGTGACCTAAGCTCATATATACCACATCCTGTACGTTGCAGCTCACATTGAGCGTGATAGAACAAAGGTGAGCGTCTATTAAAGCGACGTCTCAGCAATGAACGCACATACGAGAACAAGCAGCCTTACAGACGTTACACAAAGGTCAGCCCACTATCGATAAATTTATAGAAAGTGTCGCTAAAAACGCGTGCCCGCCCCAGGCACCATGGTCGCATATTAGGAACTTCAAAGGGGATGCAGCAAGATTCTTTCAACGCTAAGCATGAAAGAACAATTAAATAACAGCGGGCACTCAAAGGCTGGGAAAAATGATATATTCGCTGATCAGCGAAATTCGCAGATTTATAAGAAAGTTCGAGGCTTTTACGGTCAGTGGTCGCGACATTATGGAAAAAGTATAAAAATTTCCATGCAGAGAAATTCTCAACTGCATGACAAAAAAACAAAAACAACAAAACGAAGTTTAGAAGTAGGAACAACAAAAAAGAGTATTCAACGCTGGGTCGAGTGCTGGGCCTAAAACAGTGGAAGGGCATAACAAAAGCCTCCTCTTTGTTCCGTCGAAAATCATGCACGCGCTAGTGGCATTATATAAGGGTAAGTTCCCCGAAGCGAAGCTCTAATCCCGTGACTTTCTCTTTGCCCGCGGTGTAAGGAGAAAGGAGCTTCCCAGCAGCCATGGTCGTCTACATTATACGCTCTAGTTGGGCCGCCAGATGTCAGTCGCTGCGAGACGCTCTCGTCGCAGTCTTCTTCGGTTGATTGCTGGATATCGTGGGCTTGCGTTTCGTTCCACGATATCACCCTTCAATTCCGAGTGCGCGCCGAAACCATACCGTCGGCCTTCCTTTGCGCGGTTCGTTGCTCATTGTTTCTGCTTATGTGTATACGCGACTGCTTGCAGTGCGTGTGTACTTGAAGAGAGGAAAGAGATTCTTCACGGCAATGCTCCAGCAAGGAGAAGGCGGGATTTGGGGGATGCGTTAGCATTAGAACGTCCCGCAGGAAAATCGCTACATCCGTGCGTCCGTCCATCTGAAGCCTCGGTCGGCAGGTGGCGGAGTAGAGAGAGAGAGAGAGACAGATATCGCCCTCTCCGTTTATGGGGAGAGGAGCGAGATAGAGAGAGAGAGAGAGCAAGAGAGAGAGAGAGAGAGAGAGAGTGGAAACGGGACGATGAAGAAAGGCTGGAGGAGACGACAGTAGAGATGGGGTAAGGCGCATCACCGATAATTGACGGACTGAATCACACCCCCCACTCGCACGGTCGGAACCAATCAGCTGCAGCGGCTGCTCTCCGTTCGGGTGGAATACTAATGTTAACAAATACTCTGCCGCATCAGTCGCTTTGATCGTCTATATATTTTTAGTGCGATATCGCTGGTGGGGCATCATTGGTAGGCTGTCATCTGGTGTGCCCCTTTTCCTTTGCACTAATGTCTCCCCGTAAGAGACTAATTCTCCTAGGCATGTTATGTTATGTGAGCTAAAATAAAGAAACGGGCTCAACGTTGTTTTCCTCAATTTCGCTCACATTTCGCGCAAGCTAGGCCTAGAGTGCTGTCCAGAGATGTCGCGAGTAAAACAAAACAAAAAAGAAAGAAACTGTGCGGGCCTTTCCGTACATTTAAAATAACCGGAAAGCGACTTTGGACACTGCACGTTCAGGTTTCCGTGAAGATTGCATGGTAGTCTTTTCTTCGGAGGCAATATGATGCGGTGGATGCCATTTTCATCACTAAAACACCCAAAACAAAACAACTAAACGTTAGGGCGGGTTAGCATGATTCTTTCCAGTTGGGTCACGAGCACACTGCGGTGGGGCTTGCATACAGATACCGCATCACCATTGGAACATGACGTCAGGACAGTGCGCGAACCAACAAAAATAAAAAGGAACGCAAGCACACCGAACAGTAGCCGGGTACATTGCAGCGAAATCCCCTGATTGCGTTCTTTGCGACAATGTTTACAAACGGAAACAAAGCGGAAATCTTTTCGCAATTTTTGAAAGCCGCTGACGCGGCAGCAGCGTTGTAAACAGAAGCAGCTTTCTAAACAACTTTCTCTCCGGGCTAAATCCGAGAAGGCTATACGTGCAAAGAGAGGAAATCACTTCCGGCCGACTCAGAGCTCGAGGAGGTTCACGGGCACCAAGAACCCCCTCGCATCAGATTGCCTTACATTACACGGCTTCGTTTCACAGGAGTTGCGCTTGACGCCGATGCTCTGAAGTCGAGGGGGAAAAAAAGTCGAAATAGCGTTCTCATCGAGCCTTCCAGGAAGCCGAGACATCACAGCCGAGCTTGTATACGTGCGGTACAGTCTTCTCTTGTGCGACGCGCCCCCTGCGCAGTCTTTGGGGGAATGGTTTCGAATGAGTTTATTTCAACTCCAGCTTCAAAGGCCTCCTCGTTGACTGCCGCAGAAGTGTTTTCGTTATTCATTTTTCATTGCACTCGTCCTCAATCCGCCTGGGAGTTTTATGGAGTCCGCCACCATTTTCGGACTCCCTGGCAAAGTTAATACTGACCTAAGATGGCCGGTTTCATAAGCGCATGACGCAGCGGCTGAAACGAAGACGAATACGCGACAATGGCATCGCGGGTCCGTTTTGGGTGCAGTGGAAAAAAATACAAAATAAGAAAAAGAAGGGACGTGTTGGAAATCTGCGTCTCTGCTCCCGTTTCAGTTTAGGTGTAGCTCAGGCGACGATTACTCATGCGAAAGTCATACCGCTTGCGCAGCGCGCCTAAATTGCACTTTCTCCCATTTCGGGCGTTCATGCTCGACGTGTTCACCGGCATTGTTTCCTCGTCGTCCGCAGAAGCGAAAGAAGAAAAGATGAAGAAGAACGAAAGAAGAAAGTAAGTAGTAAAAGCTGCTTGGCTCCATTTTCTAGGTCGCGCAGTTTTGGAATATTGCCAGGGCGAAAGGCTGCGTTCATCTGAACGAACCTAGGTTTGCGCAAGCGGCGACCGCGCGAGCCACACGTTTTTTGTTTGTTTTTTGTTCGAGGCGCGGAGACTTGGTTGCTGTGAACATGGAAAACTGTCCGCTATTCACGCGTCGTTAGGCGCGTTCGAGGATCTTTACGATAGTTTTGGTCAAGAGGGTTTTTCACTTGTCGAGCAGCGTGGTTATGGTCAGGGACTCTTGGTGGTAGCATTCCATATTACTTTACTGATTTACTGATACGTTACCCAGAGGCAAAAAACAAACACATGAGCTTGAAAACAGGTCAGAACTACTTCACTATACCCGGCGGCCTTTCGCACTAGCAAGATATACCCTACAGCCATCGTTAAAAGTATATGCCGGCGACCTCGTTGCTTCGGAATACAGTACGTGTTTCTGTATTTACTTCAAGAAACTCACATGAACCTTCTTCCGTCATGAAAAAGGGATCGGATTACCATAATTTCTGCGCCGAAGGACGTTTAAAAGACTAAGATGCTCGCAGCGGACTGAACGAGCTAATTTCCTTCTCTCACCCTCTCCCCCTCTCACTAACTCTGTCTCCCCATTGCTTACACACACGCAAGATGTCAAACACGCAGGAGTCAAACTTTCGTCCGCCTTCAATGCCTCACCTTGTGCAATAGAAACTTCTGCGAGGACTGTGAGCTCAGCGCCTGTCAATGTGCAGATAGCTTCGCTTGCTTATAGATGGTCCTGTGAAAGCGATGAAAGCTACCAAGGTGTGCTTTGGCGATAATTTAAATGCAAAGTAGCTCGTGATTGAATAGTTTATACGGCGCGACCATTTGTTAGAGGAGCCCTCAGGTAAACACGGGAAGGGTAACAAGTGGGGCATACAGAAAAGGGAACTGCACGCTAGCTAGTCGGTCGTCATTGTCCATGACAATTCGCTGAGCGCACGACAAGGCAAAGACAGTGAAGAACACGCTACAAGCGCTGACCCCGATCTTAAAATTCCGCCTTCGCGAACACCGTGACCCGACAACGCAGTTAGACCCATCAAATAAAACTTTCACGTCAACAGGAGGCTGCTCGCTTCAGACGAAGTATGTCGACCTAAATACGAGCGTGGTTGACGGAAGTGTTAGTGGATGCGACGAGATAACAGGCCAACAGAGAGAAGCGCTAAAGAGGTCGGGCTCAAGCGGTCGCCTCCTGACGTGAAAGTTTTATTTGATGGCAATAACTGGGGCGTAGTTGCGCCATGGTGTGCGCGTACGCAAGATTTTAAGATTTGAGTCAGCGCTTGTGGCGTGTCCTCTCAGTTAAATCAATAGCTGTGTGCAAGATTCCCACAGAGGTGAACTGTGTCGTAGAGTAGTGACACCTCATCCCCCCCCCCCCCCCCCTCCCTCCTTTTACTTGATCTCCTACAGCTTAATGAGAATGATGTCCAGGTGGGCTAGGGAGAGCTTGTACTCTGTCGCTATTGTTATAGGGCAGGGGGTAGCAGCATCCCACCGCTGCCACCAGTTGTTACGGGCCGGGCAGCATGACCAGTTGTGGTGATGCAGGGTAGCGTGGTTGGGCCGGAGAAGGGACGAGGAAGGATGGAAGCTTGACATTTGTGACAACAAAAATACAAACAGGTTTACTGGCACTTTGAAGAAAGTCATTTACATATATAAGAAAGGAAGAGCAAACAGGTCAAGAATTAAAAGTTCATAGCGTCGAGCGACTGGATGAGCCTTGTCGCCAAGGCCCAGAGCGGTCGTTCCCACTCAGGACGCTTGTTGAATGCCCTAAGGCTCCGCCCCTTCACCAGGCGGTGGCCCATTGAACACGAGGCACAGATCGGAAGAGTTGCGCAGCACTTAGCACGCGGAGGCACTCGCGGGAATGGGCGAGGAGGAAACGCAAGTCCGCAGCTTTTTTTGCACTGTGGTGCAACAGTAGTGCAAGCAGCACGTGTGTATCGAACACAGGTGAGGCATGCAGGCGCCGCGGGCCGCAACTGCTGCTGGCTTTCTGCTATTCGAGCCGGCTCCTGTCAGACACAGTTAATTACCTTCTTCCCCTGTCGTCTGTTCATCGTCGGTCGCTTCTTGCGGGGAACCAAAGGGAAGGTCACTCACCCCGAGCCGAGCGTGGGAAGGACTCCACAGGCTACTTCCCAGCCAGTCATCCTTCTTTTTGGTGGGGTCATACGACCTGTCGAAATTGCCGCTGTTGTTGCCGCCGCCGTGGTCATCCCGGTCGATGGAATCAGCGTCTTAATCCTCTTCGGCTGGTGTTCATCCCGTTCATAACACTGTTTTAGAAAGTGACAAGCGAGCCTCTCATGCCTATCCTGCTGCAAAAGAGCGCCGACAAGATCTCACTGAACACTCGTTCAAATTGTTCCGATGGGCTCCGAGAAAATGATTAGACTGTAGTACAGTCACATATTGTAACGGCACTGTGAAGAACGGCAATCCTGCTTGATCTTGCAGCCCGTAGCAGGTGACCTCATGCGACACGTTTGAGAGAACGTTCTTTGGCTTAAAGCTGTTAGACGACAACTTGTACAAGCAGATGCTTTAAGAACGATCTTACCTGTGGTGTGTGTAGGTCAGAAGGCAGTTTCCTTCGAACCATTAAGAAGGATGCTGTCGTGAATCTTTAAGCGAGGAAGTGAATAAAAATTAGCGGAGCCATTGGCGTCACGTCTGCGAATCTGCTTGCACACCCCTGCGACAACATCGCCTTCCATTTTATAGGGGTACTTCACGTCAGTATGCGGTCGGGCGCCGCGCTTTGCGCAGCCGGGCGCCTAAGGGTGCCCAACGGTGGCAATTACGAAAGTTCGCTGCATTGCAGCGAGACGCAAAACCATAACAGAGTCGGCGGCAAGGCGCAAAGGAGTCTTATTCATCCACTGGGACACAGAGAAATGTGGAACAGGCACATCCTCCTCGTACGTTCCCTCTTTTCTGCTTTTTGCGTCGAACCACACCTTCGCTAATGCCGAAGTTCGAGGGGAGTCGATGTGTGTGGGGGAGGAGGTAATGTCGGCGACAGGAGCCGCCGATCTCGTTACGCACGTGTCTATGATATAGACGCTCCAGCCGCCCTTTTGTTATATGCCGGCCTCGTATATTGGAGCAGTTGCGCAACCGCCCAGGAAAGCACGTCTCGGCTCGACCAGCGGCTCCCGTGGCGGCTTCGGCTTCGGCCGCCTCGGCAGAAGGACCGCTTGTGTGGGACCCTCGGGGCGGGTTCGCGGTTCTATACGGCGCGGGCCGCGGCTCGACGTGTATATGATCGCAAAGGCGCATGCGATCTCTCTCTCTCTCTCTTTCACTCTCGTATGTGCGTATGAGAGCTGCTCTTCCGTCCCTCACCCCTGCCCTGCCCACTTCCTCTCTCTCTCGCGCATCGCCGTATCCACGCGCGGGCGCGCGCATGCACGGCAGACGTGCTCCATCTTGGACGTTTCCCAGGGGGACGCGCGGCTGCGGACTGCCCGATCGAGGCCGCCGGGCTCTCTCGTTAGTTCCGTCGTGCTCCCGCGAGTGGAATTGATGGGATCGCCTCGAGCGACTCCGAAGGTTCAGCGTCGCGAACGCGGCCGCCGCCTACACAGAGCAGAGACGCTCGCGAAATGACGCGCTTTGGCAGGAAGGAAGGGGCGGTAGGGGGCGCGTTCTGATGCGACGGGGTATCTATCGGGCTGCGTTATACGCGGTGGCCACCTCCCTCCCTCTCTGCTTTCCTACCGGCGAATTGCGAGGGCCGGACAAAAGGGAAATGTGCGGCGGGCGATGACACTGTCGCCCGACGTGTGCCGACACAACGCGAGCGTTAAAATACGAACACGAAATATGTCGCTCTTTCCCTCTTTTTCTATCTTATGCACCCCCTCACCTCCCGCACACACACAGCACCCTAGGGTGCCCCACTTTTGCTAGACGGTGTGTCTTGCCCGTCTTTCTTTTCTGATGCAATTTATGCGAAGGAAGATTGCGCGGCCGACCATCAATGCACTGATTGCTCCGTTCCTGCAGTCGTTGTGTGCGGGCCGGCTACACTCCAAACAGAAAGGAGTAAAAAGACAGCAGACTGCCCTCTCTACTCCCTTTTTACTCCCATATAGGCGTATTCGTGTTTAAAGCGTAGGAAAAACTGAATGCTTTAGCTGTGTTGATGAAGAACGATTGCGCGACAGAAAAGACGCGAAAGCAGCCAGCAGCAACCGTGTATACAAGGGCGGCACCATACCCGAGAAGCGTGGCGTGATTTTATTTCAGGCAAGAAGCGAGAGAAGGCGATGAACCCGTTTCCTGCGGTAGCGAGGGCCGTTAATCTGATTTCCTCCGGCAGGGGACCTGCGAAGCAGCGGAGACAATACGATTACCCGAGCGATTATTTCGCGTGCCTCTCAGCGTCCCCGCGCTATAGACCTGTATACGGCCGCTAACGACTGCGTCAGAGCGCATCGTGTGCGGATGCGTATGTTTGTCTCAGCGTTCTTGGGATTGCGGCTGGAAAGGCTTATTTGGGGGAGGTGCGGGGGGGGGGGGGGTGAGCTCGGTTCGTTAGCAATGGCCGGCAGGATCGTAAACAGGGTAGGACCGGGGGCCCGAGGCCTCGATCCATACCCAGCCTACGGTATATGACAGCGCACTTGTATCTTCCCTTTCCTGGCCAGATCGCTCTCTCGGACTATATAGTCGTTTACGAGAGCCCATAAACGCCTGGCAACAGGCTTATATATGAACGGTGCTCGGTAAGGGTGCCACCAGGATGACACACGCACCGCACGCACGCTCAGTCGGAGGATGTGGTCTTCTTCCACGTGGCCTGTTTCGAGTTGCGGGGAAGACTCGACGGATTCTCGGCGGATCAGGGAGATCTTGGAACGACGCAGTTCCGAAAAGATTTTCCGCCTGTGCAGTAAAGGAGAAAGAAGCTTTATTTTCTCCTTCCAGGAGAGTTTCCACGAAATATTTGGACCGCTTGCCTATACGTGGCTAGTATGCGGTCCAAAAACGAAACAAGGCATTTGAGTAACCACATAAGGAACGTGCAAATCAACATTTCAGTTTAAATCCAAACAGCGAAGTAAAATAGCGAAATGTCATCCTTACTTGACTTTACAGCAAAAACAACTTCGAAGGCAGCTTAAAACTTGTGGTAAACTTCAGTTCTACTGAGAGAGTAGTAAATACATTCAACCCATGGAATTCGATTAATCTCTTGCCGCAAATATTGTTGCAGATTGGAAGGTAATTATTACCATTAGTAGCATGTCTTGTGTTGCGAACAGAAGAGAGATAAAGCTCAACGGAAGAGCAGAGTTAGTTGTTAATGCGCTATTTACCAGAAGGGACTGTTGCTTGGACGATTTCGTGAAGAAAATGTTATCTTTATGCTAGTTTTTGTAAACGTGTAGGTATTGGATAAGTTGAGTAAGTGTGCCCCCATGATTCACTGCAATAACTGATGTGTGTATTAATAGTAAATGAAATTGCAAACTGCGAATTAAGTTCTGAGGAAGTGGTGTCTATCCTTAATAAGGGCAGTGGTACAGCAGCTAACCACTGACGCTGTTAACATGCTCCTTTCAGTTGAATTTTTCTGTCGAGAAACGCAACAGAACATTTTTTGGGGTCACAATAGGCTTATTGTAGTACTTTGGCCATGAATATCTAGCAAAAAAATTGTAGTAAGAACAGAACTTTCTGCAGTAGCGTGCCGTCCTCTCTTATAGCGACAAAACTACACGAATATACTGCAGAAAGCTACTACAGTACTACAGAAAAATACTACAACACTGTTGTATCACCCGCGGGTGATACAATGGGTACAAGGTGCTCGGCTTAATTAGGGAGAAATGCTTGGGAAATGGGTGTTTGACCCCACCTTGAGAGAAGAAAACCTTCTGCCATGG
Organism: Amblyomma americanum; assembly: GCF_052857255.1. Lineage (NCBI taxonomy): Eukaryota > Metazoa > Arthropoda > Arachnida > Ixodida > Ixodidae > Amblyomma > Amblyomma americanum. The sequence goes on along the minus strand of NC_135499.1, from coordinate 171,681,032 downwards.
CGTTCTTTGGCTACAGACGCCCTCGCGCCATGAAAATCTATCATCATCATCACCATATAAAAATCTTTCGTACTTTGGTGATATAAAAATCTGCCGTTATTTTGGCCATGATTCTCTACTTTCTTTCGAACGGGTTAATTGTTATCAAAGCTAACTCCAATATATTAAATGAAGCAGCACATTTATTCCCACTGTTAATTATGGTCAACACCCTTTCGTATATACACTCTTAAGGCGGAGTACAGCATGCTTTGCCCTCGCATATTCTTTCAGTCTCACCCTTTGTCCTTACCTCTTTACGAGCCAAGTTGCGCCAATCCCGAGTCAAAATAACGAGCATATAGAACCAAGGACAGCGAATACAGGATAATTAAGGCGGACTGTGCCGGAGCTAGCAGGCAACGCAGTGAGACGTTAACCAAAACGTAAAGGAACTCCCGAAAGCACATCTCGTTCGCGCCGCGTACAGCTGCTGAGATTCACTCTCTCCGCGGTGGCCACAAAATGTGGCGGCCATGGGAGTTCCACCCGCGAAGTATGCACATCATTACGCGTGTGCGCCATAGTGCTTGCCGACAGTTCCCCAAGAAAGCTCCTTAAAGCGACAAGCTTTCGCGGCACATTTTGATGGGCCATCCACCACCACGGCGGTGGCAGCCTTTTCTTTGCGTACAGCTTTTATACGCAGCGGTCGCTGAATACAGCACGTGTTGCACCTGAAATACCGGCATCTCTTCGCGCCGTAAACAAACCGCGATGAGGTGCTGCGGCACGGAGCGCTGAATCACCACCGTCCCTGCGCCGACAGCCGCCGAAGAGTACCGAGAGGGGGCGCCATCGGCGCAACGACGCCATTTTCCTGTGCATGTCCGCATATAGTAACATGCTAGCGGGAAGAATAGAAAGGCGGTGCCGACGTGCAGATTCGCTGGCGGCTGTCGTTAGCGCAAGTGAGCTAGCTTCTCTGCCCGAGGCACTAACGCCTTCGGGGCAGGACCGCGTGCTGCTGCATGAAGGCACGAGCGATGCCATTAATCCCTCATTAGCCGAGATTAGCTTGGGGGCGACGTCATTACTGCGGGCAGGCAGGTATGGTACCCCGCCGCAACAACCGCCACCGCGGCAACGGAGTCTGTCGACAGCGATGCGGTGGTTGTTTTCGGTACCAAGCGTTTAGAGAAAGTGATGTTCAACCGCGCTTGCTCAAGAGGTTTCTGTTTTCTGATTTTTTGTCGGGCGCATAGGTGATGGCTGTTTTTGCAGGCTGGACGCGAGAGCTTCGGATATATGCACTGGGCATGCGCAGACGCATGGTGGTCGACGCGTATATGAAGGCTGTTAATCTGAGCTTCATTCCTGACGACCCAGCGTACGTCGTATAAAAAAAGAAAACACGCACAGTACATTATTCTGCATAGAAGAAAAACGCATGGCGGGAAACTTTCTAAGCTGCAAACTAGTGATATCAGCATTGACCAGGCTGTCACAACATTCTCCTTTGTGTATAAGGATGCCTATGACGCCACTTACAGTATGCGCTGTCATCATTATTCCTCTTGTGTTTATTTCTCTAGATCTGGACATTTTATTTGGAATAAATAAATAAATAGGGGAGAAAGAAAGAAGCATGAAAGAAAGAAAGAAAGAAAGAAAAAAGATAGAATGAAAGAAAGAAAGAAAGAAAGAAAGAAAGAAAGAAAAAGATAGAATGAAAGAAAGAAAGCAAGAAAGAAAGAAAGAAAGATAGAATGAAAGAAGAAAAGAAAGCAAGAAAGGAAGATAGGAAGAAAGATAGAATGAAAGAAAGAAAGATAGATAGAATGAAAGAAATAAAGATAGAATGAAAGAAAGAAAGAAAGAAAGATAGAATGAAAGAAAGAAAGGAAGAAAGCAAGAAAGAAAGAAAGATAGAATGAAAGAAAGAAAGCAAGAAAGAAAGAAAGAAAGAAAGATAGAATGAAAGAAAGAAATAAAGGAAGAAAGCAAGAAAGAAAGAAAGATAGAAAGAGAAAGAGAGAAGGAAAGGAAGAAAGAATACGGAAAGCTGTTCTAATATACGCGCTAATGCGCTAGATGTAATTTTCTTGCGGTCAGTATTTGAACATCACACACAAGATCACCGTATCAGTAGGGCCTTTGACTGTCTCATCTTGCAGGAAGGGATAGCACGGTATTTCGAATACACTGGAAAACGGTCCGCACACAAACTGGGATATCTGCAACGCAGTTCAAATATTCCTTTAGTCTCGCCCACTGAGGCAGCTTAGGCTCAAACAAGGACTGTGCAGAGTGCATTGAGTTTCAAGATCATGCTATGTAGAAAAAAAAATCCACTAGGAAAATGAGGTGGCATAGAATCAAAATCGCTCCCAAACGATGCCATCGGGGAAGGGTTTGTTTTCCGCGAAACCTTCTAGATGTATATATCGGAAGGTGAGAGCTGTCTAAGGCGCTTTACAAAAGAAGGAGTGCGTCTTTTCTGCGAGCGATTCTCTCGCCAGGGGCGGGGAAGAAAAAAGGCGCACGTTTCGAAGAACCTCTCTGGTTGGGTGTTAGAACGCAGACCTCGATAAGGCGATCGAGCGGGAAACGGGGATATTGGCCGAATATGCAAGCCCTTTATCTCCGTCTGAACGTTCAGGAGATGTTTTTTCGGCTTCTCCACCCTAGCGAGTTATTATGCCCGGGTCAAAGGTCTCCCCGACGGTAATGCTTTCTCAGAAGGCGCCTGTATATCTGCCTGTGTATCAGGGAGTGAGGCCGGTGCGCTGGCTCTGTCTGTGTGGCGGAGCCCTACAGAGTGATATCAACGTAACTCTGGCAGCAAAAATCAATCAATTAGTGAAAAGGACTCCAGCAGATCTGATTGAATATTGAGCACAGCATTATTAACTCTTACGTAAGTGGCCCCCTCTCCTTCCGATTCATTCTGTTCTCATTCACGCTACCAAAAAAAAAGAAAAAGGAAAAGAGCTAAGAAGGAACGAATGAAAACAGTGTTTGTACCTATAATTATTGCAGGTACTTTCCACGAAAACGGCTGGATATTCAAGATAAGAAAAAAAGCAAATGCACACGAAAAGAATACACTGAACATAATTCAGTTGTTCCAGTGTCATTATGTATACAGTGTCTTGAGCAAAGGCTTTATGTTGACTTGCGAAAGCAGGCAATTTCACTAGATTACTTCGGCCTCCGGTCATTAAGCTATGATTGAATGGAAAGCTCGTTATTTACTTAAAGCATGTAACGGATTCTGCACACAACCGCCTTCATTGAACAAACCCCTGAATTACGAAAGCTTTAATTTGAGTCCCGTGTCTTACGAAATATCAGCAACAAAGAATATTTGCGGCTAGCGCCAGTCCGCGCCCAACACCAGAGCTGCCTGGCATCTTTTTTTTTTTTTTTTGCCCGACTCCACAAATACGGGGAGAGCAAAGCGCCTGGTTCCCCCTGCCCGCGGTAGCGCATGTTGACACTTAAATCACCCCCACCCCCTCTCTCTTTTTCTTTATCGCTCTCTTAAGTACTTCTACACTATCTCTTGTGTTAGTTTCGATGGAGGCGAAACGCAAAAGGCCCCGGTGTGCTGTGCGAGGTCAGTGCACGTTAAAGATCCCCAGGTGGTCGAAATTATTCCCTCCGGCACCTCTTTCTTCCTTTCTTCTTTCACTCCCTCCTTTATCTCTTCTCTTACGGCGCGGTTCAGGTGTCCACCAAGATGCGAGACTGCGCCATTCCCTTTCCCCAAAAAACAATTTTCAATTTTCAGTTGGTCGTTGTCATGCAGTCACCGCCCACTGCCACGATCTGTAGCGCCTGCTGGCGCCACTTTCTCTCCGACACGTGGCCGGCGCTGGTCACGCGAGTCGCTTCAGTTTGCTTTAGGTGCTGCTGCATTCCGCAGCTTCTCTTTTCTTTCAAGGCAGTGCACTCAATGTCTCTTCCTGCATTCATAAACTCCTTCTAGCTGTTTGGAGCACCGTAGCGCTTGCTCATCAGCGGTACCCGCCACAGTGGCTTAATGGTCAGGACGCCCAGCTGCTGTGTCAGGGAAAGCGGGATCAATGCCCGCGGCCGCGCTGGTCACGTTTCGTTCGAGTCGAAGTCCATGCGATATCATTAGTGCACTCGGTTCTACAGCCTTCACTCGTCTACCAAGCTCAGTTACATAATCCCCCTGAGGGATTAGGACCGTCTGGAACAGTGAAATAGAGAGAGAGGCCATACCAGTTATCACCAGCCTTCGTCGCGTGACACCCATTCCCGTGCTATATTTTTATTTATCTATTTATTTTCCCCTCAGGGCAAAGCATTACAGAGGGGAGTGGGTAATACATAATAACACTGAAAATACAAACAACAGCAGAGAACAATAAATTATCAAAACATAGATAAGTTAGAATAAGTGATCAACACAATATATCATTCAATAGAAGCGGTAGCAGCAGACCGAAACAATACAGGGTCAGGAATTGTGGCAACTGAGGAAGGAAGGTGGTTCCAGCCATACGACGTGCGAGGAATAAAAGAATCCGAGAATGTTTTAGTTTTGTTCAGTTCAGTTCAGTTCAGTTCAGTTTTATTCCTTAAAGGCCCCCATTTCAGGGGGTGTTACATAAGGGGTGGGATTACATTTGTAGTGAGGAAAACAAACAGCGATGGTAATTTAACATTGAAAATGATCTGTTACGCTTTCTTGAAAAGCAGATGTTGAAGCGATGGCGACCATGTCATGGGGTAGGCCGTTCCAGTCCGTGGCTGCTCGAAGAAATAACGAAGCTGAAAACGTAGTAGTGCGTGATAGTGGGCGGGCAACTTGAAGGGGATGAATGGTGCGGTGAGATATGCGTGATGCGGCGGCGATATACGGTGCTTGATTGAGAGAAGAATAAAAGAATTTGTGATAAAGGGTGAGGCTAGCAATGCGACGACGAAAAGAGAGGGGTGGCAGTCCAGATGTAGCTTTCAAGGATGAGACACTGACGTCATATGAGTATGAGGAATGAATGAATCGGGCAGCACGATTCTGCACAGCTTCCAATGCGGTGATTAGATATGCTTGTTGTGGGCTCCAGATGGGTGATGCACATTCTAATTTGGGTCTTATAAGTGATTTATACGCGAGCAATTTAACATTTGGTGGGGCAAGACGAAGGTGACGTTTTAGAAAACCGAGTGTTTTGTTTGATGCTGAAATGATGTTACCAATATGAACCTGCCATGATAGATTAGAAGAGAGGGTGACTCCTAGATATTTATATGATTGTACTTGCTCAATCTGTGTGTTAGAAATTGAATAATGAAAGAGATATGGATTGTGACGACGAGTGAAGGACATGAGTTTACATTTAGTAGGATTGAGGAACATTAGCCAGTTATCACACCAATTTAGTACGTTGTTAAGCTCTGTCTGAAGAGTGTATTGATCGTGACAGTTATTAATGGTGCGGTAAATAACACAATCATCTGCGAAAATTCGGATACTACAGGAAACATGCAGGGGCAAGTCGTTAATATATATTAAGAATAGGAGGGGACCGAGGACAGAACCTTGTGGGACCCCTGAAGTAACCGGGAGAGATGTAGACAGATGGCCGTTAAGATAGACTGACTGAGAACGGTTAGTTAGGAATTCTTCAATCCATTTGAGAGTATTAGGGGGTAGGTTCAGCTTTGAGAGTTTTAGTAATAGCCGGCGGTGGGGAACCTTGTCAAAAGCTTTGGCGAAATCAAGAAAGAGGGTGTCTGTCTGCATATTACGGTCTAGATTAGTGTGCAAGTCGTGAAGGAAAAGCGCTAGTTGGGTTTCGCAAGAGAGGCCCTTACGAAACCCATGTTGTGAGGGGTGAAAGAAAGGGTTTCGGTCCAAGAAGTTTACGATTTGTGAGTAGATGACATGTTCCATGATTTTACAAGGCACACTAGTCAATGAGATGGGGCGGTAATTCAAGGGCGAGTCTCTGTTACCTGATTTGTAGACTGGAACGACCTTCCCCGTTTTCCAATCAAGAGGCAAAATTCCTGAGGAGAGTGACTGTGAGAAAATGAGACATAAATATGATGCACAAATTGATTCCACGTTTTTCAATAGTTTTGAATTAATCAGGTCCATACCAGCTGATGATGAAAGTTTCATATTACGAATTATGGATGAAATGCCTTCTTCGACGAACGTGACTGCCGGCATGGGGGTTTCTAAGTTAAAGGGTGGTAATTGTGAAAGTGCGTTGGGTTCGGTAGTGAACACAGATGTGAATGCAGAAATGTAGAAATGCCTACCTTAGCGGAAGCTCGGCTGAACTCTACTCACGAACTCTTGGAGCAGCGTTGTTATGCTCGTCGCTTGAAGCGTCAGGATAATCCTGTCGCAGCTGCACTGACACATAGCTGCGGTCCGGCATGTCCGCTACTAACAACGCCTCCTCCGGACCTCCCTCCTTGGCGACACCAGGTCACCGCTCAGTGCTACAAGCAGACCCTGCCTTCTCTGCTGACTCAATGGGCGGGCTGCAAGCTGTCGACGCAAGCACGAAATATAATGCTTTGCACACCGGTCTTGTTTGTCCAGCCCTCCTTGATGTGCGACGGACATGTTCAAATCTCACTGAAACTCCTCTTTCCTCTGTGTTCACAGAGCTTGCAGTCATTAGGGACGGTTTATCCTCATTGGCAAATCGCCTCAGTACAGCAGCGCCGCCCAGGTTTATCTTGTGGCCAGTTCCCTGGCCATTGTTGGGGATGTGTGCCACAGGGTGGTATCATTTCCGTGCCCTTTCCGCGTGGTGTGGGCGTGACGCCCAACGCCTAACTTAACTGAAGCTGATAATGCCTCTCATCCACTCGATTTGACACACCCGCTTCATATGTTGAAGCTTTCGACAGGAGATAACGCATCCAAATTCCACGAAAGCCAGCACGCGGGGGCTGAAAATAGCAGGGCAACAGCTATGCTGTGGAGAGGTTTCGAACGTACTCTTCATCACCGCCATAACCGTCATCGAGAGAACTGCGGTTCAGGGGTGGTTTCCCTTGTGTTCCGTAGTTATGCAGTTTGGTATCCTTAAGTGAGCACGAACTTTAGGTCAGCGCTGTGAGAGAGCAATTATGTCTGGCAAGAAAATGTGCGGAAATTGTTGAGCGGAGTACGAAAACTTTATTACTTACCTCGTCTCCATCACACCACAAAAGGAAAATGAACTGCACTTTATCGTGCAGTAATCTGCTAATACTACAGTGCTTCAGCGAGGAGCATTTTCTTGAGGGTTATACTAAAATTATGTTTTTCAGGTGCGGGCAAATGCTAACCTTTGCGTAACTGAGGCGACCACAACTTGCAACCCAGGCACGTCTTGGGTACTTATTTATTGTTCAAACGTAAGGTATCTTTGTAGCTGCTAAAGAATTGAACACGGACCTGCTGGCTGTGTTCGCATTGTTTTCATTTACTTGAAAGTAGGCAACATTTCTTTTAATCGTTGAAATGCGCATTAATGTTATACCGCCACTAACTTTCACTATTCCCAGAGTAAGCAGCCGCCACCCAGAAAATCGACGACGGCGCTACAGGCTATTTCCATCGCTTGCAAGCGCGACATGTCTTTGTAGGCGCGGTGAGCGTAACTATATACACGTTGGCACTCCGCGCTTTTGCGGATCCTAAGTTTTGGTACTGGCGCTCTCTCCCTGGCAGGCGGCACTGCTACCCTCGCGCGGTGTTCGCGCGTAGTAATAGAATTTCCGAGTGCGGGAGTGCATCGTGACAAACTGTACTCGTCGCAGCCTCTGCGTCTGCGCACCTCTGCCCAAAAGAAAGCGCTACGCTTTACTGTCGACAGAGTAGAGGAGGAGGAGGAGGACAGGGGACGCGAGGAGGAAGTGGTAAGCCTGTGCCTCTGCAGCCCTCCTCTATGCTGTCACTCGTCGGCGCTAATGAACTTTGGAGACAGGGCTGCCGATCTGTCGAAGGGCCTTCTCTGCAAGTTGCCGCGAACACGCGACGCGAGCCTTCGGCGACCGAGTTCTGTACCCACCTTTCGCGAGTGCGCTGCGCGGCATGGGAAGGGGTTAGGCAGCGATTTGCGAAAATGGGCGCGTGGTTTTTCGGGTTAGCGGTGCGTCGTTCTGCTCTGGCTACCAATGACGCCGTGCTGCGAATTATTAACATCGTCAGTGTTGCGGAAATAGATGTCACTGTACGCTTGTATGTTCTGATGACGAGCTTCCCTAGCTTTTAAAGGACAGCTCCATAGGTTTTAGGAATCGATGAGCTAAAAGAGATCGAATGTGTGTAACTTGCAGGTAAAGGTCCTTTTCGGCTATAGCATTTGGAATGGTGATGCAATATACGATTAAAATCGCGACTTGCATTTAAGCTTCTCCACAGCGCACAGCACCAAGTGGGGGGGGGGGGGGGGGCATAATGATGTCATCGATGGTGCCGCTACATTTCGAGTGCATTAACGCTTGCATGCCGCCGCGATGGCTCAGTGTTTATGACGCTCGGCTGCTGACCCGAAAGACGCGGGTCCAAACGCGTCAGCGGTGGTCGAGCGAAATTCTAGAGGCCCGTGTACAGTGCGATGTCAGTGCACGTTAGTCGAAATTCCGAATCCCTTCACTACGGCGTCTCTCATAACCTGGGTCGCTTTGGGCGGTTAAGCCCCCGTAATACATAAGCCATGAACACTTGCCTTGAAGGAACGAAACCAACGCCACCGAAGGAAAAGCCAGCCAAGCGCTGTTTGGCAGCATCCAGCGAGGCACTGTAGAGTGTGGTTGACGGTAGCGGAAATTCGAAATATTACCTTCCATGACGTCGAGTGCTTTGGATGAAGAGTTTTCCTTCCCAAGCAATAAAGGTGGATTCTAAATAAAAAGACAGAAGCTCCAAAAAAGACCCAACGTGCCACTGGGGTGTGCATTGGCTCAAAGGTGGCTCCTGTGCTAAGTAGTATCTTTTTATCCAACGTTGACAGAGCTATAAAGGTTAGTTTAGGTGACACTGTTAAACACGTCTTCCGGTATGTCGATGATTATTTGGTTTTTGTTGAGAGCGGTGACTTTAAGAGACAAGTAGAAGAAATCTTAAAAACTTTTGTCGGCAATAGTTATGGTTTAAAATTTACCTTTGAAACCCCGGACAACAATCAACTACAGTTCTTGGATATCAGACTGGAACTAAAACTGGATTACGTTTGTTGGTCCTTTCTGCAGCGTTCGGACAAGCCTTTGCTTAGTTTCCACTCAGGGCATTCTAAGCTGGTAAAGTGCGGCATAGCGGTGTCGTGCTTAGGATAAGCAATTGCAAAGTCGTGTGTTCACGCTATGAATAACAGTTTCAAGCAACAGGTCCAGAGGCTGAAGTCAGCAGGTTTCCCTAATGACGTGATCACACTAGCCTGCAATAAACTCCTGAAAAAGCTTAAGTCATTCGGAAAAACCGATTCCCCAGAGCCTCCCAGTAACGAGAAAAGAAAGTGTGCAGTAATTCCGTATATTCACAGATTATCCCACCGATTAAAACTCGTAGGCACTAGATATGGGGTAAGGGTACTGTTGTTAGCTCCCCAAAAACTTGGAAAAATTTGCGCAATGGTCGATAGGAGAGCCAGATTAGAAAATCAAAAGTCAAAAGAAAGTAAAAAACAGTGCAATATAAAACATGAGTTGCTGTTTGCACCTTGTGCCGAGGGAGTGCTATATGAAGTACTCTTCACATGCGGAAAGAGTTATATAGGCCAAACTGGAAAATGTATAAACACACGGCTACGCCAACATAATTCGTCTTTAAAGGTGGCTCCTTCCTCTAATTTGGCCCTGCATTACAGAGACTGCGAACTTAACCATTCTAACCCGTTGGAAAAAAATGCATGTGTACCTCTGTTCAATAGTACAAAAATTCTGCATAGGCATTCCAGTCAGCTAACAAGGGGATTATCTGAGGCATTTCATATTCACAAAAACTCCGACATGTGCGTCAGCACACCATCTGTTGTCATCCACGATTGTGAAATTCGGTATCGTAATTCAACACAGTGATTCGTTTTGTCATTCTGAGGGTAGGCGCATGCGCTGCTGGCTACCTTGTGTGAGCTATTTAACCTTATGTGTTTTTCCGATAAACTTCAGTTGATAGTAGCGCTTGTCCTTCGTCTTCTTTCTCTTGGTGTTCCCCGTAGCAGCGCTTTCGAAAGTTTTAAAATGATGTACCCACTCGCTCGACTGTCCGTGTTACTATCGATTCAGAATCGATTAAGAGAATAAAACTGTTCGTTCGCCACGGTCCCTACTAGGCTGCCATGCAATACGCAAGGGTTATCAGCGCTAGCTTAGTCAGACGAGATACTGGGACGTAGGCTGACTGTCGTATTCACCACATTTTTTTACAATAATGTGCCATATTTTCAACTTGCCGAGTTCATTTTCGCCAGCTAGTGAAAGCGCACTGGCAACAAATTCTTGTTGCTCATGTTACCGTTTCCATTTTTCATAAACGACGAGCGCAGGTGGCCATAGTGGCTTCTTGACACGGGCTATTTCAGCTGAATAATGCTTTAGCCACGTGCAGGTTGAACTAATATAAAAATATTGAAAAAGAAAACAAAAGAAACGAGAAAACGACACTTGAAAACTTTCGAGTGGTTGTTTCGCGAACACTGTAAAAATGCAGTAGGCTAAGGAAAGAGGAAAATAAAGTTTGAGAAATTTCCATCTGGAGCCTCTTTTTTTTATGTTGCGTCAGGAAGTGCTACATAGTGTGTTCGCGCAAAAACTTCCCGTTGCGTAAGGTAGACAAAGTTTGTTTTGCCGTTAGCTCAGCGGTGCTCAGGTAGAGCCCGCTTTGAAGGGTTCGCTATTTAACGGGCAGGAAATTGAGTGCTCGGGCAGGTTTCTCGCAGCTGTGTACATGTAATTGCCTTTTGTGCGTGAAGTAGTTGTGCTTGTGCTGGCGCTTCAGGCATTTGGGTCAGCAAGTATAGCGTAAGAAATGAGATGGTGGCGAGAGAAAACGACGAAGTAGTACGGCTGCAGAACGATTTTACGTGCAAGCCTGACCGCAGAATGCGCTTAGCTGGCAGCAGAGCGGCGCTTCCTCCCTTTACCCTGAGCTGAGTGTATGGCACACTCACCCAAGCGCCGGCTAGAGCACGTGTTGTTTGAGTTTATGCGTGGAAGCGAAGTGGCACACTATGTAAACTTGGGCTCGCATTCCCGTTTAAATTCATAAGCTTTTATGTACACGATATATTCTTTTTAAATCGGGAAAGTTAGTTTCATCGCCGTCTATATTCGTTTATATTAAGCGACACAAACATCGGAGAAGCCTTACTGCTGACCGGAGCGCTGAACACGGCGAAGCCGTAAGATGTCTGCACACGGGCAGCACACAGCTGGCCCCCTTAGGGAGGCATTGCGTTCTTTTCTGTGGTCTTAGCTTGCGCGAGGACCATACAATCCCGAGGCATGATGCCCAATGGGAGCATGACTGAGTAGTTAACCAATCGCGAGTCATCCTGACCAGAGAATCGCTTTTATCGATTGGATTCCCGGTCAGCTTGAGCAGACGCTAGCCTTCACAATACTTCGTGGCTTCAGTGAACGCAGACTGTAACCACCAGAACGCTTCGCACATTTAGTGGAGAAAACATATACCTTTTTTGATGTGATGACTTCTCTTATGCGGAAATCCTCGTGATTGATCTGTCTTGTATTCGACTATGTTTCAACAATGTTTCAACGATGTAGAAGTTCCCGGGAGACAAAAGCCCAGATACAGCTCGCGGTGGTTTTATACTGGGAGACACGCAGAGCGCGTTGACGTTCGGCTAAGCGCAGTTTTAAATCGTTTCTTTCTATACCAGCCCCGTTTTCACGTCTCGGTTTTAAAGCGAGTCAGTGTAAACACGAATATAGAACTGGGTATAGGGCCTCACGTTATCAGTTATCCTTATCGTCCACCAGTATCTTCCATACTTAGATCGATAGATGTGCAAATACGGCAGTTCTGAGATAGGCCATTGCACACCATTATGGTATCGTATGTCCCAAGCCCCAACCAACTCTCAACTGCTCTGTGGCATCAACGGCGTATATTAATACGACTGAGATCGTTACCACTTGGCGACATGCATGTTGAAGACAGGGTGCGTGGATACCTTCTTTGAACATCTGATTCATCTGTGATCAGTACTTCGTTCCACATAGATACCTTCACGTCTTTCTCAGTAAACGTTGAATTGAGCATAATGATTCAATCTCTGTCAGAATTTTTTTGACTGCATACGCAGTACAAGCCCTATATGTATAAATTCCGGCGTGGGTCTCTGCGTGGCCGCTGACTGAAGCCTCCGGCACGGGCAGTGAGCCGGGCGGGAGAACTGATCCCCAACGGGATGCGAGGGGGAAAATGTACATCGGCGGAGGCGAGGTGCCGGGCACAACGAAGCCCCTAAACAGGCGGCGAACACGGACAGAGGGAAAGCGGCCTCTAAGGCAACCGCTCGTCATCAGGTGATTCAACGCAGCGTGCCAATTTAGGCGAAATGTCTGTAGTGCAACAAACTTAAAAGCATAAAAAAATCATTAGGGAGCCATAAAATCAGCCAAAGTAAAGAGAAATGTAAACGCGGCTAATGTAAAGCATGAACTCATTAGAGCGCCATGAAAACGAGCCGAAGTAAAGCGAAATTAAGTGGCACAACTTCAATCATAACGCCGCCGACAACGACGCGGATGACGCCGGATTTCCAGCAGAACGGGAGCCTTAGTGCGATCGCGTTAAAATGGCGCTCAGCGTTGACGTGAACATAGCTCCGCATCGCACTCACTACGCGACAACATCTTTTTCATAATTTTGTTATACATCCAGTGCGTTGCTTGTGTTTGAAGTCCCTTCATCATGTCGATTTTGTCCAGCGTTCTTTCGCTATGATTGAGTGGATACAGACACGTCCGTATCGTTTCAAGAGAAGAGATGAATCTTAGTACTGCGTTCAAGAGGATTTCCCTACTGGCCACTGAGTAGGTCACGGGGTTCATGTAGAGCAGAAGTATGAGAACCGCTGTGGTGTATCGTTTAGTTCCGTGTTACTGTTTAGCCCACACGTATAACCGAGTTTCGCCACAGCACCGAAACGATTCGATACTTCATGGAACGTGTTCGTTAGAAATAAAGTTATGGTATTACGGAAGGGGTTCATCTCGTTTAAATAAAAACAAAGGTAAAGAGAAAAGAATCGTAAGCAAAAAAGCTTCGGTTGAATCTACAAATAAATTACGGCGACCTACACAAGTTTTCAGTGGTGCCCGCAATGTTTTTTTTTTTTAATG